>NW_012115511.1:5358334-5359819 GCF_000951035.1 Colobus angolensis palliatus
TCAACCTATTCCTAAATTGAGGTTCATCTGTACCTAAAGCATGCTAAAGACTTTTGGCATTACTAACCCTCAAGTGAAAAATGGCATAAAAAGAAGTTAAGGACACTCCTTAAATCTATCTGGATAAAGTTTTCAAATCAAGCTTGACAAGTTCTATTTCCAATCCCTTCCTAACATTACTAGCCATTTCTCACTGTTATAAGGGTTTGTTTTGAGTTTCAAAGTTTTTTTCCAGAAGCTGAAGTCATCAGTGTTGGTTTCCCTGCCCCACAAGTACAATCCATCCTAGGGGCTGAAGTCAATTTCGAAACATACAGCTCTAAGCATCACATCCCCTTGCTTGAAAAGCCCCATGACTTCCCATTACACACAACATGTAGCCTACACTGGCCTATTTCCAGTCAATCCCACCACACACCCTTCATTCTAGATGCACTGAGCAACAATCCCCTAAAACCCCAAGTGCTTTAATGATTCTGTGCCTTTGTTCCTGCCTTAAAAGTCTGTAATTTGTCCTTCAGAATCAAAAGAATTAAAATGTGGCATTTTGTACTGCTTGTCCAGCTATCCTAGCTAAAATACCACTATTACAGCACCTAAATAGCTAGTTACACACACACCAGTTTCCTCTGCTAGAATGCAATGGCCTCAAGGCTGAGTGTGTGTGTAATTATCTTTACACTACTTAGTATCACGCCTGGCACCTCGCTGAGTTAAACGGTTAAATTACTATTACCTACAACCATATAAGAGAAATTTAACACACAAAGATACTTTCTCAACAATCCAAATTATCTGAAGCATTCCCATTACATGAAGGTAAATATCTATTTTGATATATACAATACAATCACAGTACCTGGAATCAAAGCCCAGTTTCTGTATAGCGAACAAATGAAAAGACATTCTTTAGGATCCAGCTTGAGAAAGAGAAAGCAGTCACAGATCCCACAAGCTCAGCTGCTTCTTCCTTATAGTGCCTAGATTTTTGTGTGGATTACTTTGTGTAGCTTCAAAGCCAACAACTATCTAAATGCCTATTAGATGCACAACACATTTTCCTAAGGACCAAGAACATTGAAGAAACATTAGCCAGTATCTTTGCCCTTAAATATAAAATCTTTAAGAGGTAAGATTTAGGTACATAAAATAATGAGAGAGCACATTAAGCACTCAAGCAGAAGGCACAAAGTCTAAGAACTATAAGAAACCTGAGAAGGCAGATCAGTAATGACCTCAGGGCATGGTTTATTAAGATGGTTAAGAAGATGGGGTGGGGTGGGGGTGGCAGCCTCAAGACATGGATATAACTTAGGTGTGAATTTATGGCAAACAGCCTGAAAAGACAAATACAATACAGTCAGATATTGGACTTGGATAAAAGAATTCCCATCACTAATAATGATGATATAGAATATGAATAATGATGACAATAATGTGCTAATATTTACTAAGGGTCCACTTATTATATACACAGTCCATCAG
>NW_012115511.1:5367049-5367420 GCF_000951035.1 Colobus angolensis palliatus
GAAGCTGAGGCAGGAGAATAGCTTGAATTCAGGAGGCGGAGGTTGCAGTGAGCCGAGATGGCACCATTGTACTCCAGCCTGGGCAACAAGAGTAAAACTCTGTCTCAAAAAAAAAAAGAGGGGTTTCTCTTTGGTTGTCTCCATCCCTAGCACTTAACGACCTTCAGTAGCTACCTACAGCTATTGTCACTAACACACTGGACTCTACTCTCTCAGGTGGACTGCACAGCTATTTTCTGACAATTTTCTGTTTTCATTTTTATTTTCCTGCTCCCCAAACTACAAAGTCTTGGTAGGTTTGGCAGTTTCAATTTGTTTTCTATTTTGAATAGGGAAAGAAATCTATTTTGAATAGGAAAAGAAGGAATGTA
>NW_012115511.1:5367470-5369753 GCF_000951035.1 Colobus angolensis palliatus
TGCACTCACTATGTGCAATTATTTTCATTTATTTACCATCCCCTCTTCTAGAATGTAAGTTCCATGAAGGTAGGGGTGACAGAGTCTCATTCTACATTTTAGCCCCACCAACTAGCATCTGGCTTAGTAGACACTCAATGATATGGTATGATTGACTATGAACAAACTTACTGTGCTATTTTACATGTATTATCTCATTTATTCTTTACCACAATCAGACAAAGCATTTATTATCCCCATTTTAAAGGACAAGCCAACTAAGGGTGAGAAATATTAAAGGAGTGTAGAACAGCTTGAATGCAGAAACAGGATTCAAATGCAGGCCAGTGTTGAAATGGCTCTGCTGCCTCCACCACACCACATTGCTCCCCACATCTAGTCCCCAACAGCTAGATTCAACTCTCTGCGTCCACCCAGTTTCTGACCACTTCTGCCTCTAAGAAGTCACAAGTGTTTCCTATCATATGCGCTTCAAGGCTCTCGTAAGCTGTGGAGAATAAAAGCAGTGGTCCTAAATGAAGCAATTTTGGCCCCCAGGGTATAATGGCCAATATCTGGAGACATTTTCATTGTCACTATTGGGGAGGTACTAGTGGCATCTAGTAGGTGGAGGCCAAGGATGCTGCTAAAATCCTGCAGTGCACAGGACAGCCCCCACAACAAAAAAATTATCCCCCCCAAAATGCCACAATGCTAAGGTTGAAAAGCCTTGCCAATAAAGAACCAGGTTATAGCAGGGGTACCCTTGCCATTGACCACAGGAACCAGGTAGGTAATGGGAATGAGTCAAACAGGACTGGTGCAAAGCGAAGAAAAGATAGTTTTTATCATCCACTTTTTCCATACTCAGGTTCTTTTTTTATTCTTTTGTAAATCATATCTCACGTTAGTCTTTCACCACAGACACGCTTTGTTTGCATGTCTAATGGGTATATCGTTTACTAGCACAATTGTTTCCTGACGGAGCACTGGCATACATAAATAGATCAACAGACATACGGACTTATGCATATATGTACTGAGTTGCATTTTGGAAGTGTGAACAGGTTTAATATAAAATGTATTGTTACAATGTGGGCTGTGGTCAAAAAAGTTTGGGAAATATTGTCAAGGTTTTACTAGGTCACAGCCGCCTCTGCATGAGGAAGCTATCGAGTTGAAACTTCTAAAAATAAACATGCCAAGAACCCCTCTTTACAAATGTTACCACTAAATAAGTAGCAAATAATGCCTCCAAATAAGAAAAACATATATTTATTAAAACAGACTTTTCAACAATGCTTAACACTGCCCAACAGTGGAAAGACCACGTTGGTAGGCAGTGAGTTTCTCATCTGTGATTAGAACCTATGGAGGAAAGCCCCAGTCAGTTTCTAACTCTTAAAAATGTGTGTTTCTATCATGGAGCTTCAAGTTACAAAATTACTTTCTAAATAGAAACGAATCCATTTCTGTCTAGCTTAATATTTCGTTGTTATAATTGTTCTTTTTTTGATCAGTTACAAATGAACTCTTGATGAACAAAAGAATATGCAATGCAATGTGGAAAACCAAACAGCTATTTTAAAGTCCCATACTGAAATACTGTATAATGTCAGCTCAACTCTCACTCATTCTGGGAGGCGGGAAGGAAACAGGAAATAAGGCAGCTTTCAAAAATGTCTAAACTCTGCTCCTCTCTGCAGGATCTGAGTGGTTTTTTGATGCTGTGGCAGGGCATAATCGTGGGGAAGAAACAGGTCTGACATCAGTCTATGAGGGTACAGAGCCAGAGAAAGAAGCAACCCAGGCCCAATCATTCAGCAGAATCATCTCTCAAGGGGCCCTGGGGCCTCATGCAGAGGGTTAACAAGGACAGTAAGTCTCTAGACCTAGGTCTGTTCATCCAACTTCCATACATCTGATGGCCATGGTCCAGGGTACACCCAAGAATACGGTCTACCACATTCACTGTACCTCCTTTCAATGCTCAAAGGGGCCAGTCAAGCAACGTGCTATGCTGTTACATTAATACAAAACTGTATTTAGGTATGGGCATTACTAAATTCAAAGATAAGTCATTCAAATATAAGTCATGCATCCATCCAAAGAAGATTCAAAGGAAATGCAATCAAAAAACAAAATATGCAGAAAATAGCAATAAATATCATTATTTTAAGATTTGTTATCGTACCATCCCTGAAGAAGCAATGCCATTCTATATTTTACTACAAAGTGGTTAATGTTTATATTAGTCATTCAATAAAAATGCATCTCCATTCTGTCATCAGATCTCAAATCAGC
>NW_012115511.1:5374450-5376206 GCF_000951035.1 Colobus angolensis palliatus
GCAGACAGATTTTTAAGGACAGGAACCTGAAAGAGCAACCACTTATAAGGAATTGCTGCCCTGGCCCCTGGGGTGCAAGCCGAGTCTTTTTCTCACTACAAGCTACACTTCAGGCATTGAAATAAAAGTTTAATTAAAAACACATATCTTTTAAATTTTGGGGATGGAGACAGAGGAGATTATAAGGAGGAAATGAACATAAAATAAAAAGCAAGAATATAAAATCATAGAAGAAAACAAGATGTGGAGAAATAAAGCTTAGTGATAATAAGGTATAGGAATCAGGGAAACATTGTGAGATGGGCAATGAAAAAAGTAATTTGGTCAAGGGAAGGCCATGTTGGGAACCAGTTTTCCTATGTCTCCACATTGGCATTTTAAAGGCCCCATTTAGAACTTCTAAATATTCCCCTTTTCCTCCTACTTGCTCTCCTACCCATAGAGTGACAGCTGAATGAGAAATCCATGACATTTATTTGTCATTTCCTTGAACTAGGTCACTTGATCACTGTATTAGAAAAGTGTCCTAGGGTCAAGTTCTAGAATCTGACATTTGTCTCGCTAAGCAGTTGCTCATACCAAGAGAGGAACCTGCATAATTCCAGCACACTTCTTGGAAACCTAAAATGGGTGCAACAAAATATGTCTGTGTGACATTCTACTTTCCAAAGCTCCAGCATTAACTTGACACTATATTATAATGTATTCTTTTAGTCTGGTGAGAACAAATGTAAATTGCTACTCTATTGCTCTTCACATTTTATCTTCTGTCTTTCCTGGAGCTGACCTTGTAATTTAAACTGTTCATGCTCCAATGAGTGTTCCTGAGAAACTCAGAGTTCATTATTAGGTCTAGTTATAGTGCATCATCAAGAACCTCTCTTGCAGAGAGGCACGTCTCTTTAGAATGTAATTCCTGTTGTTGAGGGCTATGTCTTTAGTAGATATTAGAGACACTTAAAATTCATATACTAAGTCCCCATCCCCAAGGGCTTACAGTTTCATTGGACAGGCAGGGTAAGCTAGAAAAAAAATGTAGTTATATAGCAAAATATGTGATTCGGAGAATAAGTACTGAAAGAATTCCAAAGAGAAGAGGTGATGGCCAACATGATTTAGTTTTCAGGGAGTAGGTGAAATTTGGTCTAGACCATGCTGGAAGGCTAGATTTTGTTTTAATAGAAGGGACATGGCAAAGGAATTATAATCAGGGAGCTATATATTTCTAAAACCCTTGCTCAGTGCCTGGCACATTGTCGGTGCTAAAATGAACACTTTAAGCCTTTTCAGATGAAGAAGGAAGGGAAGAAACAACTAATGTAGGTTTTAGGAATAAGTGAATGGATTAAATAGTGAATGAATGAGTTAACTAATGTGTGGAACATGAAATGCCTAGAGTACCCCAGTCTGGAGCCTGGCTTTCAGAGTTCCCCAAATCTAATTGGGCCAGAGTAGGCTTCTCCTCCAAAGGTACTTAGTTCCCCCTACAATGAAGGTGGCTTTAGGAATACTGGGAGGCAAAAGTTCTACCTCTGGCCTACTCTTTGGGCCAGAACTTGCTTTCCTCCAGCTTGTCTCTGTTGACTCCTTGCCAGAGACCTGAACTTTCTCCTCACCTGCCCCCAGACACAGGAAGGTTTGGGACCGATTCAGTCGGACACCATATGGTCAGTCTCCTACCTCCATTATCTAGGGTGGGCACGGGGATGTATCACACAATGTATCCTCTCACTCGTAAGCTATTCCCTCTACTCAG
>NW_012115511.1:5377736-5378769 GCF_000951035.1 Colobus angolensis palliatus
AAGAAGAAGAAAAGAGACAGAAAACCGGTACAGGGTGACAAAAGTGACCTCTCGTTACCCTCACCCCTCATTAGCATGGGCAACAACCCAGAACTCACTCTATATGGTTCTGTGTACTCCTCTGTCCCTTTTCTAAAACATTCTGAATAACCCGCCTCTTAATTAGCATCTAATTAATATTAGACGCTATGATTAGAAACCATGATTTCACATAGTTACCATTTTTTTTGTGGTTAAGAGGACACATAATCTACTCTCTTCACAAATTTCCAGTAAGCAGTATAGCTAGCCAGCAGTCCATGGGGGCTGTGGCTGTGGCTGCTGCTCTAGGCTGCTCTGCCTATGAGAGGTCACTTTGCTGTACACTCTTGCTCTAATACATTTGCTTTTTTTCATTGTTAGTGTGCTCTTGAATGCTTTCCTGAGCAAAGCCAAGAACCTTCCCAGGCTAAGCCCTAATTTTGGGGTGCACCTGCTTCAGAAACCTCTTTTATACATATGTCAAGAGAATACATTGCATGGAATGCTGAAAATTTCTATTCACTAAAATAACACTGTTCTGAATCACCTGAATGAACGACTTGCATTCTCTTAAACATCTTTTATATATGTGTTTATTAGAAGAATAAACTTTATGAGAGATGCCAAATCAGAACCACCCACATAAGCTATTTCCTAATTCTTCATCCACAGAGTCTTGGAGGAAACTGAGGATGAGAGAAGTTCTAATGCTTGCCAAGTGGATTCATCTAAGGAGAATCAAGTTTCTTACAGGAAGACAGAGGCGAGGAAATATTTACTAGCAAAGTGAGACAGACTCTTCTGTCCTGGCATAGAGAAAGGATTTTCCATTAGGAGTGGAGAGAAAATTCAATCTAGCTGTGAATCTCCTCTTTGCATGTTCATGGGAAATAAAATCTGTTTTGCCCTGGAACAACCCTGGAGTGAATTTCCAAAATTAGGGCAGGACATTTTCCTTATGATAGCTATCGAAAAATTACCCAGGAATGGGGTGCCTCTGCTCCCTCCCAGC
>NW_012115512.1:0-592 GCF_000951035.1 Colobus angolensis palliatus
TGTTGCTCACACAAAGCTTGTTTGGTGGGCTCTTCATAGGGACGCGCATGACACTTCTGTGGGCCACGTGGTCTCTGTGCAAATTATTCGACAAAATCATCGCAGCAGGAAAGCATCCCCAGACAACATGTAAACTAATGGGAGTGGCTGTGTTTCCGTAACATTTTATTTACAAAAACAGGTAGCTTCTAAATTTGGCTCATGATCTGTAATTTTCCTGCTGCCTAGGGGAAAAGCTTACTACAAACACCCAGGAGTAAGCTATTTTAAAAAGCAAAGTAATCTAAATTAGGAAACTCCTTCTTCACTCATCACCCGGTCCCTTGTTAGAAATGCATCCCTGCATTTCATGTTGCTTTCAGATAGATCTTTCCAAACAGCCACTCCCTGCTCAAAACCCTTTAAATGCTCTCTGTTATTTAAATGTTCCCTGTTCTGCGTTATCTAAAATCTAAACATCTTAGTATGACATTTAAGGAACTCCCTCCACAGCAAGGCTCCAGCCTCCTCCTGCACACTATTCCTGCACTGCTTTGCACACACAGCGTGCTCACTCCTCCAAGCACTCCTGCTGCCTGCTGCAAGCACTGCT
>NW_012115512.1:5927-8194 GCF_000951035.1 Colobus angolensis palliatus
GTCTGCTTACAGAGGCTTTTGTCACTGGCAAGTTGGTGGAAGTGATAACACACTTGTGCAACCCGAGCAAGCTCCTTGTGCAACAGAAGGGAAAATATGCAAATCCATATTTCATCAGGCATAGTAGCCACTGGGAAAAATTGGCATCTCTATTGTGTCCTTGGAATGGAACAAGAGACAATGCACCATTAAAAGGCTAGTGCAGCAGGGAAAGATCACACATCTCCAAAAGAAAAGAAAAGAAATGAAATGTACTGCATTTGCACAAAACACATATACCACACAGAGACCAAGATCTCTTTTCTTCCCTTCCACCTACCTCAGCCCAGCTTGCGCACCACGGAGTCCATATCCCAAAGTTTGGGAACCAAAATGAAAAACATCAATGGAAAAGCCTAACTTAAGAACTTTAAATCCCTCTGGGTTCACTATCTGTGCCATCTTGTTGATATTTGTCAACCACGGCTCAAGGTCTTCCACATCTGTCTCTGGTGTGGTGCTGTCCACAAATATTACTAGTGTCTGGCAAGGAGAAACCCTGACCACAGTTCTGTGGCTCCCTGTTTGACCACGTCCCCCAGGCATAGCCCAGTCCACATGAGGGGAGACAGCCTCAGCTGCTGGTGCTGGACAAGACCCTTGAATTGGTCAAAGCATCTTTATCACCAGCTGATATGGTTTGGCTGCATCCCCAACCAAATCTCATCTTGAATTGTAGTTCCCATAATCCCCACATGTCATGGGAGGGACCCAGTGGCAGGTAATTGAATCATGGGGCCAATTACCCCCATGCTCTTCTTATGATAGTGAGTGAGTTCTCCTGACATTTGAGAGTTTTATAAGGGGCTTTCCCCCTTTTTATTTGGCACTTCTTGCTGCTGCCATGTGAAGAAGGATGTGTTTGCTTTCCCTTCCGCTATGACTCTAAGTTTCCTGAGGTCTCCCCACTCATGCTGCACTGTGAGTCAATTAAACCTCTTTCCTGTATAAATTACCCAGTCTTGGATATGTCTTTATTAGCAGAGTGAGAACAGACTAATACACCAGCTTTCTTGCCCCTCCCAGATCAGACATCAGGAAGTTGTTCAGACTTTCTCATTTTAGAGATTGCTCATGATATCACACAGAACTGGGTCTCCACCGGGAACATGTAGCTCTAAACCATGTATTCTTTGAAAAGCTGAAATCCCAGTTCAATATGGTGCCCTTCTGGGTTTCAGAGTAACTGACAAAAAATGATCATATTTCATTTTTTATTGTTTTATTGTTAGTCACTCTATAATCTTATACATTACATAATAAGGCAAATGTGATAAACCTGTGCTCTTGTCTCAATTCTGGAATAAATCTGAAATGCTCACTTCCAATCCAGGATTCTGTATGTTAGTGTAGCAAAAATGTAATTACATCTTTTCTAGAGCCTGTCCCTTTGTTTCTCATTTAAATAAACATCAATTCAACCATCAAGAATAAGAGGCAATTCAAATATTTAATGGATGCTTTTGAAAAATATCAAAGGGAACCCAATTCCAATATAGTGTTTAAAACTTCCACTTTGCTGTTTCTCCCTCTTTCTTCTCTCACTCTGGAGTGGCCTAGGCTGTTCTTGCTGTTCTCTCTAAGCTGCCCCAAATGTTCTGCTCACCCACTTCACATCCCTCCCGCTGCAGTCTGGATTAATTATTTCCTTGTACTAGCTTTATTCCTTTCTAGTACAAAATCTCGGTGGCCTATGCTTTCTTGAATTCTGCAGCATTTTCCTCACAATATTATAATTAGCAACATAAATTTCTAGGATTCAAGAAGCCAGAAAGGCTGTATGTACTCATGTATTTAAAATTTGTTATCCTTGTTACATGAAGCATCTAAACTACAGGTACAATATAAGCCCCATGGAAAACACGCTCTTTAAAATAGCAGGGAAAGTACACTATATGATTTTTTTAAAAAAACAAACCATTTTAAAATATATTTGTAAATCATAAAAGTGACCTATGAGTTATCTATTTCATTCTAGTGGATCAATGGGCATTTGTAACACACACAGAGACACACAAGAAAACATCTGTTCTTTGATGAGCTTGCCTCTCATTTATGTGCTATCTCGAGTCTTTGAGGATTCAGGTTGACACTCTTAGCTTTTTATTTTACTTATGATTATGGATTTCACAACTCTCAATATTTTTACTTCATGAAAGCTGTGCTTTTTATCTTGTGCTTAATAACGCCAACATTGCATATTAGAATTTTTTAAAGGGTATCTAAAT
>NW_012115512.1:13049-13368 GCF_000951035.1 Colobus angolensis palliatus
AGAGCTTTAGATGATCATTAGAGAAATGCAAATCAAAACCACAATGAGATACCACCTCAAACCAGTCAGAATGGCCATTATTGAAAAGTCAAAAAATGACAGATGTTGGCGAGATTGTGGAGAAAAGTGGATGCTTACACACTGTTGGTAGGAGTGTAAATTAGTTCAACCATTGTGGAAAGCAATGTTGCGATTCCCCAAAGACCTAAAAACAGAACTCCTGTTCAACCCAGCAATCCCATTGCTGGATATATACCCAAAGTGATATAAATCATTCTATCATAAAGACACATGCATGTGTATGTTCACTGCAGCACTA
>NW_012115513.1:0-1214 GCF_000951035.1 Colobus angolensis palliatus
GGATTACAGGCATGAGCCACTGCGCCTGGTCAAAGAGCTATATTTTAAATGGCAAGAAGTTTTATTCATGTAATAAATAATTTATTACATTTATACTAATTTTCATATTTACAGAAAAAAATTTACAGATTAAAAGTCTTATATCTAAGGAAGTCTAAAATAGCTCTTTCAAAAAACATAGACAAAGAGTTGACAAGTTTTTCTGTAAGGGAACAGATAGTAAGTATTTTAGGCTTTGTGGGCCAGGCAAGTTTCACAAGTCTGCAGTGCTGCCATTCTAGTGCAAGAGCGATCATGGACGATACAGACATGAATGGACATGGCTATGTCCAGTGAAACTTCATTGACAATAACAGACAGTGGGTGCAAGTTTTCCCTGGTATGTAGTAACAAGTCTATGTAATAAAAAAGCATTTTGTTTTAGTTTATCTATTGACATTTTCAGTTAGCATTTAATAAAATAATAGTACATACTATAATGTTGATTTGTTGTTCTCAGTTTTAATAAATTAAGCTCACTATTACCATTTATTTAATTACATTTATGCATTTGCAATGGCATGTTAACCAAATAAGAATGTAAAACCTCTTACAGTCTAGAATTTTGGAGGGCTTTCCAATTTGACCCATTGATACAATTTTCTAATATCACCACAGGAATATACTATTTAAAATATTACAATTGTATAATATGTTTTATGTTTTAGTGACCCTTAACGTCTCTCTTCCAGATAGAAATCATTTTGTTATTATCACAAACTTATTTTTTCAGATAAACCTTACAACACATTAAGTTGCAAAAATAAAGCCGTTGAGATCATGGTTGTAATTATATCAAACCAACCAAATTAGTTTGAGAAGAATTAAAATATTTACAGTAGTAAGTTCTTGAATCCAGGAAATCAAGTTTTTACAAAAAAAAAGGTAAATATTTTTACTTTATTAAAATAGGTCCCACATATTTGTTATGAGTCAATTCCTAGATAATTAATATTTTGTGATTACAAATAATGGAATATTTTGTTTTCTGTTTTGGTTTTTAGTTTGCTTCAGTTAGCATATAATACAAATACTGATTTTTAGAAAGTTTTCACTTAACATTCTCATATTAATATTTTAATGATATCTTTAGTTGGTTCTCCTTAGTTTTCTAAAAAGACAACTGTATTAAATATCAACTACATGATTATTTCTTTTATTTTTTAATTATTTTT
>NW_012115513.1:5989-6460 GCF_000951035.1 Colobus angolensis palliatus
TTGGTGTATATGTGCCATATTTTCTTTATCTAGTCTATCACTGATGGGCATTTCGGTTGGTTTCAAGTCTTTGCTATTGTGAACAGTGCCGCAATAAACATATGTGTGTATGTGTCTTTATAGTAGAATGCTTTATAATCCTTATGGGTAGATACCCAGTAATGGAATTGCTGGGTCAAATGATATTTCTGGTTCTAGATCCTTGAGGAATCGCCACACTGTCTTCCACAATGGTTGAACTAATTTACACTCCCACCCACAGTGTAAAAGCATTCCTATTTCTCCACATCCTCTCCAGCATCTGTTGTTTCCTGATTTTTTAATATCACTATTCTAACTTGCATGAGATGGTATTTCATCATAGTTTTGAATTGCATTTCTCTAATGACCAGTGATGATGAGCTTTTTTTCATGTTTGTTGGCCACATAAATGTCTTCTTTTGAGAAGTGTCTGTTCATATCCTTTGCCCA
>NW_012115513.1:12335-13366 GCF_000951035.1 Colobus angolensis palliatus
AAAAAAAATTTGCCCATGCCTATGTCCTGAATGGTATTGCCTAGATTTTGTTCTAGGGTTTTTATAGTTTTGAGTTTTACATTTAATTCTTTAATCCATCTTGAGTTAATTTTTGTATAAGTTGTAAGGAAGGGGTCCAGTTTCGACTTTCTGCATATGACTAGCCTGTTGTCCCAGCACCATTTATTAAATAGGGAATGCTTTCCCCATTGCTTATTTTTTTTAGATTTATCAATGATCAGATGGTTATAGATGTACTTTTTTTTTTTTTCTCTGAGTTCTCTATTCTGTTCCATTATTCTATGTGCCTGTTGTTGTACCAGTACCATGCTATTTTGGCTACTGTAGTTGAATTGCTAGTGTCTGGATCAATTTATACTATCATACTTTATATTTTGTATTAGAATACAGGTGGCCCTTAAACAACATGGGTTTGAATTGCACAGATCCAGTTATACACGTATACCCTCCTCTTTCTCCCCGTCCTCAGCCTGCTCACCATGAAGACAATGAGGACAAAGACCTTATGATGGTCCACTTCTTCTTAATGAACAGTAAATATAGTTTCTCTTGCTTATGACTTTCTTAGTAAATTTTCCTTTTCCCAGTTTACTTGTTTGTAAGAATACAGTATATAATACAGATAGCATACAAAATATATGCTAATCAACTGTTTATGTGTTGGGAAGGCTTCCAATCTGTAGTAGGCTATTGGTTACATTTCAGGGGTATCAAATATTATATACAGATTTTCAACTGTCAGGGCAGTTGGTACTCATAACCTCTGAATTGTTCAAGGGTCAGCTGTACTTGCTGCTTCTTTTTTTTTTTTTTAATTCTTTTTTCTTACTTCTTATTTTGTTAACTCAATGTTGTTTGTTCAATGTTTTTCTCTAGTTGTTTGAAAGTTATATATATTTGATTCTCTAACAATAACTGTATCATACATGTTTACTTTGTTTACTATGTCATATAAATTCACCCATTCCAATTGTTAGGAATTGAATTGCGCCACACCTCAAAATTTTTAT
>NW_012115514.1:0-739 GCF_000951035.1 Colobus angolensis palliatus
GCCTGTAGTCCCAGCTACTCAGGAGGCTGAGGCAGGAGAATCTCTTGAAGCTGAGAGGCAGAGGTTGCAGTGAGCCGAGATCGCGCCACTGCACTCCAGCCTGGGCGACAGAGCGAGACTCTGTCTCAAAAAAAAAAAAAAAAAAAACAGAAAAGACTACTGTGTTTTTTTGTTTTGTTTTGTTTTTTGTTTTCTCTTCTAGACAGAGTTTCACTCTTGTAGCCCAGGCTGGAGTGCAATGGCGCGATCTCAGCTCACTGCAACCTCCGCCTCCCGGTTCAAGTGATTATCTTGCCTCAGCCTCCCGAGTAGCTGGGATTACAGGCACCTGCCACAACGCTTGGCTAATTTTGTGATATATATATTTTTTAGTAGAAACAGGGTTTCACCATGTTGGCCAGGCTGGTCTTGAACTCCTGACCTCAGATGATCCGCCGCCTCGGCCTCCCAAAGTGCTGGGATTACAGACGTGAGCCACGGCGCCTGGCCTCAAAAAAAATCTAAAAGATGTTGATAACTTTCTACTCTTCTCTGTAAGCTGTTTCATAGCCACCCTCTAAAAATCTGCCCCTTTATTTCTGCTCAATCTCTCCAGTGTCCTGTAGACTAGAAAAGACTACTGTGGGCCGGGCGCGGTGGCTCACGCCTGTAATCCCAGCACTTTGGGAGGCCGAGGCGGGAGGATCACGAGGTCAGGAGATCGAGACCACCCTGGCTAACACAGTGAAACCCCATCTCT
>NW_012115514.1:6109-7742 GCF_000951035.1 Colobus angolensis palliatus
AGTGCAATGGTGTGATCTTGGCTCACTGCAACCTCCACCTCCCAGGTTCAAGTGATTCTCCTGCCTCAGCCTCCCGAGTAGCTGGGATTACAGGCGACCACTACCATGCCCGGCTAATTTTTGTATATTTAGTAGAGATGGGGTTTCACCATGTTAACCAGGCTGGTCTTGAACTTCTGACCTCAGGTGATCCACCTGCCTCAGCCTCCCAAAGTGCTGGGATTACAGGCGTGAGCCTCCACGCCCAGCCCAAGATCTGTTAACTATTAGTTGTACCCAAGTTTGCCTTTTAGTTGTCTCGAAATACAAAACAAATATCCTTATTGCACATTTGATAAATCTATACCATACACAGAGGTTTTGTTTGTTTGTTTGTTGAGATGGAGTCTCGCTCTGTCACCCAGGATGAGTGCAGTGGTGCAATCTCAGCTCACTGCAACCTTTGCCTCCAGGGTGCAAGCGATTCTCCCTGCCTCAGCCTTCTGAGTAGTTGAGATTGCAGGCGCCTGTCACCACACCTGGCTAATTTTTGTATTTTAGTAGAGATGGGGTTTCACCATGTTAGCCAGACTGGTCTCAAACTCCTGACCTCAGGTGACCCGCCGGCCTCGGCCTCCCAAAGTGTTGGGATTACAGGCCTGAACCACCTCGCCTGGTCCACACAGAGTTTTGTTGTTAAAATACACCTGTATGTTTTCTCATTTCTGCCCATTGTTATGCTAATATCACAAAGCCCCAGGTTTACTGTGGGTCTATATTTCTCTATGGGCTTCTATGAAAAAGTGGTTTTTAATTATTTCCTGGGACAAGAGCTTGTCAGGCTTAACTTGTGTCATATCCAATTTTTAATGAAGTCTGTATCAGGCCAAGTACTAGTAGCTTTGAGGATTTGAGGATATTTGAAAAAATAAGAACAAAACTGTAGAAAGAGAACCATGTTTTTTTTATAAATTGATAAAGACAACAGTAGATTTAATCGTTCAAATAAAAAAATGACTGTATCTGAGTTTCAAATGGCTTCCAATTTCAATGTAACTATTTCACTCTTCTGTTTTTGTTTTTTGTTTTTTGTTTTTTTTGAGACAGTCTCGCTATGTCACCCAGGTTGGAGTATAGTGGTGTGATCTCGACTCACTGCAACCTCCGCCTCCCAGATTCAAGCGATTCTCCTACCTCAGCCTCCTTAGTAGCTGGGACTACAGGCATGTACCACCATGCCCAGCTAATTTTTTTATTTTTAGTAGATACGGGGGTTTCACCATGATAGTCTCGATCTCTTGACCTCATGATCCACCTGCCTAGGCCTCCCAAAGTGCTGGGATTACAGGCATCAGCCACCGCACCTGGCCCACTCCTCTTCCCAGAATTTTGAACCAAATCACATTAATCTGTAGTTTTAAAAGAAACAATTTTATATTAGCATCTTTCCCCCAGTCTTCTACTATATAAGAATTAATTGACCAGGCGCGGTGGCTCAAGCCTGTAATCCCAGCACTTTGGGAGGCCGAGACAGGCGGATCGCGAGGTCAGGAGATCGAGACCATCCTGGCTAACACAGTGAAACCCCATCTCTACTAAAAAATACAAAAAACTAGCCGGGTGAGGTGGCGGGTGCCTGTAGTCCCAGCTACTC
>NW_012115514.1:14617-15058 GCF_000951035.1 Colobus angolensis palliatus
CCCCATCTCTACTAAAAATACAAAAAATTAGCCGGGCGTGGTGGCGGGTGCCTGTAGTCACAGCTACTCCGGAGGCTGAGGCAGGAGAATCGCTTGAATCCGGGAGGCGGAGGTTGCAGTGAGCTGAGATTTAGCCACTGCACTGCAGCCTGACAACGGAGTGAGACTCCGTCTCAAAAAAACAAAACAAAACAAAAACCACTTTAATATCTTCTACTCTCAGTTGCTGAAAGCTAAGTTGTGGACCCTTTTCCCAATTAAGAAAAAACTAAGAGAAAATGGTGCATGATTTTCATTGCTGCTGTTCATATCAGCAAAAGGGCCCTTATCAGTAATTATGTGGTGTGTAAAGAAAGGTTGATTATGGAATTATTAATCTTTTCTTAAACATACTGTCTTTTTCCAAAAATGTGGCTGCTATGAACTGAATATTTCTGTTCC
>NW_012115515.1:0-1655 GCF_000951035.1 Colobus angolensis palliatus
TGTCTCAAAAAATCAAAACAAAGATATGAGGAAATGCATCTCCACAAAAATCTCAAAATATTAGTTGGGCATGGTGGTGTCCACCTGTAGTCCCAGCTACTCAGGAGGCTGCCGTGAGCTATGATTGCACCACAGTACTCCAGCCTGGGCAACACAGCGAGACCCTGTCTCAAAAAATCAAAACAAAGATATGAGGAAATAAAATTCCAAGAAGACAAATGAGCAGGTACAGAGACCCTGTGGTGCAAACAACTTGTTGCATTCAAGGGACAGAGTGTAATGAATGGGAGAAGAGTGGTCGGTGATGATGAAGGGCGTGAAGCAGCATGCTACTCTCAGGAAACTAACCGCCAAGGACACAAACCAGCTACAGCAAAAGTTTCCAAACAGGTGAGAGTTGAATCTGTAGCGATCAGCTGAGTCTTGGTCATGAAAGACCTTGTATACCAAGCCAAGGAACTTGAACTTTAACCCAAAGATAAGAGAAGTTAGTGGGCCTAGGATACAAGGCAGAAACAAGATAGAAAGCTCACTCTGAGGGAGGAGGTAGAGTGACAAGGACCAAGATTAGAGACACGAACACTCTTAGGAAGCCATTGCAATTGTCATTGGGAAGAGGTGATGAAGACTTGATTTAAAGCAGCTGCATGTGGATAGAAAGGAGGGAGAGTTTCTAGAGATATTAAGAAAGTAAAAGAGGCAGGACTTAATGGCCCATGGTAAGTGGGGTGAGTGACGTGGAAGGAGAGAGACACCAGAACACGGCCTGGTTACTCTCACCAACCTGATCATGTCCCTCAGGAGCTGAGCTCTGAACGTAGAGGTTCCCTGGCCTCTACATTCAGATGGGCCTGCACACTCTGTAGCCCTCACCACAGGGGAGGCCTCCCTGGCTTTGATCAAGGCCCTCTTCCCTAAATAATCCTTCTCCATCTCCGTTTTCACCTGCTCCTGGTCAACCACCCAGCCCAGGCCTTCAGGGTCCCTTGTCCAGGCCCGATCTCAGTCCAGCCCCGTCTTGAAGAAACTGTGGCCATCATTGCTGCTCACAGCCCCCAAATCCTTTAACAATGTTCTCTTTGGTTCCAAGAGCTTCACTACACCTACTCTTGGGCTCCTCTCCCAGACAAGCTGAACGGGACCCAATGAAGCAACCAGGCCAGGCAGGCAACAGAAGTCTGAAGTTGAAGTAGAGGCAAGAATCCTTCAAAGATGGATGGGTCGGACCATGGATTGGAATAATTCATACCATGAAAACGACCATACTTCCCAAAGCAATCTACAGGTTCAATGCACTCCCTATCAAAATACCAACATCATTTTCCAGAGAATTAGAAAAAAAATCCTAAAATTTGTATGAAACCAAAAAAGGCCCAAATAGACAAAGCAAGCCTAAGCAAAAAGAACAAAGCTGGAGGCATCACATTATCTGATTTCAAGTTATATTACAAGGCTATAGTAGCCAAAACAGTATGGTACTGGTGGAAAAACAGACTCATAGATCAGTGGAACAGGGTGGAGAACTCACAAATAAAGCCACATATTTACAGCCAATGATTTTTGACAAAGCTGACAAGAACATACATTGGGGAAAGGACGCTTCTTTCAATAAATGGTGCTAGGAAAACTGGGTTGCCATATGCAGAAGAATGAAA
>NW_012115515.1:1705-2225 GCF_000951035.1 Colobus angolensis palliatus
CAGGTAGGTTGGAAACTTGCTACCCCCAGAGCTTAGGAAAATCAGATGAGCCAGCATTTCTGAAGCCCCACTTTGTGCCAGGCACTATGCTGGGCACTTCACTGCTCTATATTATAGATTACAATGATAGATTGTAGGTGCAACTGATACAATATTCCAAGGTGGCCTTCATTTGCTCTTCTTGCCCATGAGGAACACTGAGCTCTGAGAGGTTGAGTGACTTTTCCAAGGCCAGGTGGCTAGGAAAAAGGAAAAAAAAACCCATTGCTCCACCTCTGCCCAAACTGCCCAAACCATGCTGAGCTCCCTCTACGTCAAGTATGGACAAGGAGAAGCAGCCAGGGTAGTTATCTGGCTGTGGGATAGAGAGTCTCCTCAAGAGAGGGATCCCCGGGGGCACGGGGCAGGGGGTGGCAGTGGGTCTGTCTGGAGGGATGCCTAGGGTCTGGTACATAGGTAGTGCTTAAGTAATATCATTGAATCAATTGTTGCATATTAGAGGGTATCAAGCCCCATTCAC
>NW_012115515.1:7295-9072 GCF_000951035.1 Colobus angolensis palliatus
ATCAAAATACCAACATCATTTTCCAGAGAATTAGAAAAAAAATCCTAAAATTTGTATGAAACCAAAAAAGGCCCAAATAGACAAAGCAAGCCTAACCAAAAAGAACAAAGCTGGAGGCATCACATTATCTGATTTCAAATTATATTACAAGGCTATAGTAGCCAAAATAGTATGGTACTGGTAGAAAAACAGACTCATAGATCAGTGGAACAGGGTGGAGAACTCACAAATAAAGCCACATATTTACAGCCAATGATTTTTGACAAAGCTGACAAGAACATACATTGGGGAAAGGACGCTTCTTTCAATAAATGGTGCTAGGAAAACTGGGTTGCCATATGCAGAAGAATGAAACGACCCCTGTCTCTCATCATATACAAAAATCGATTCAGGATGGATTAAAGACTTAAATGTAAGACCCAAAACTATAAAAACACTAGAAGGAAACCTAGAGAGAACTCTCCTGAACATTCTGAACATATGTCTAGGTAAAGAATTTATGACTAAGACCTCAAAAACACAGGCAACAAAACTAAAAATAGACAAATGGGACTTAAACTAAAAAGCTTCTGCACAGGAAAAGAAATAATCAACAGAATAAACAACTTGTAGAATGGGAGAAAATATTTGCAAACTATTCATTCAACAGGGGACTAATATCTAGCATATACAAAGAACTCAAACAACTCAAAAACAAAAAACAAAAACAGAAACAATCCTATTAAAAGGTGGGCAAGCCAGGCATGGTGGCTCACGCCTAAAATCCCAGCACTTTGAGAGGTCAAGGCGGGAGGATTGCTTGAGTCCCAGAGTTCGAGACCAGCCTTGACAAAATAGTGAGATCTTGTCTCTATAAAAAATCAAAAATTAGCTAGGTGTGGTGGTGCATGCCTGTAGTCTCAGCTACTCAGGAGGCTGAGGTGGAGGATTGCTCAAGCCCAGGAGGTCAAGGCTGCCATGAGCCATAATTAAACCACTGCACTCCAGCCTGGGCAACAGAGCAAGACCCTTTCCCAAAAAAAATGGGCAAAGGACATAAATAGACATTTTTAAAGAAGATGTATAAATAGTCAACAATTATACGATAAAACTGTTCAACGTCACTGATCACAGGGAAATGCAAATTAAAACCACAATGAAATATCACCTCACCCCAATCAGAATGTCTTTTATTAAAAAGGCAATAAACAACAAATGTTGGTGATGATGCAGAAAAAAGGGAACTCTTATACACTGTTAGTGGGAGTGTAAATTAGCACATCTGTGGAAAATAGTATGGCGATTTCTCACAGAACTAAAAGTAGAACTACCATTCAGTTTAGCAATCCTTCTACTGGGTATCTATCTACCCAGAGAAAAAGAAGCCATTACATCAAAAAGACACCTGCATTCATATGTTTATCAAAGCACTATTCACAATAGCAAAGATATGGAACCAACCTAAGTGTAATGGATGAATGGAAAAAGAGAATTCGCTATATATACACAATGGACTACTATTCAGTCCTAAAAAAAGAATGAAATCATGTCTTTTGCAGCAACATGGTTGAAATTGCAGGTCATTATCTTAAGTGAAAAATGCCAGGGACAGAAAGTCAAATGTCACATGTTCTCACTCCTAAATGGGTGTGAAAAAATGTGTACACATGGACATAAAGAGTGGAATAATAGGGGCTAGGCACGGTAGCTCATACCTGTAATCTCAGCACTTTGGGAGGCCAAGGTGGGCAGATTACATGAGGTCAGGAGTTTGAGACCAGCCTGGTCAACATGGTGA
>NW_012115516.1:0-326 GCF_000951035.1 Colobus angolensis palliatus
GTGACAAAGGAAATAACTTTGATGAGAACTAGAAAGAAGCTTTCTTAGCGAGTTGTTGCTTATGTGTGAGTTTATCTCATGGAGTTACACTCATGTTTCCTGGAGCATGCCACTAACTCTCTCCTTGAGATATCTGAGAAGGGCTGATTTCGATAGCACTGCCGCTTGCGCTGATAAAGGAAATTTCATCTGTTGAAAACTGGAAAGAAGTTTTCTGAGAAACTCCTTTGTGTTCTGTGAATTTGTCTCACCGAGTTACAGCTTAGGCTTCAGGAAGCACTTTGCTAACACTCTTTTCCTGGAATCTGCAGAGTGATATTTGGGAT
>NW_012115516.1:1141-1608 GCF_000951035.1 Colobus angolensis palliatus
AGTTAGAGAGAAGCTTTCTGAGAGATTGCTCTCTGATGTGTGACTTCATCTCTCAAATTTCCATGCTGCCCTCCCTGGAACAGATTGCTAACACTAACGTCGTGGATTCTGCAAAGTCATATTTGGGAACTCTTTGAAGGCTATGGAGAAAAAGGGAGTATCCTCATACAGAGACACAAATGAAGCCTTTGAAGAGACGGCACTGTGATGTGTGAATGCACCTCACAGAGTAACAGGTTTCTCTTCAGTGGTCAGGTTGCTAACACAGTTTTCTTGAAATCTGCAATGGGATAATTCTTAGCTCAATGAAGGTCACGGTGACAAAAAAACTAACTTTGATGAAAACTAGAAAGAAGCTTTCTTAGCGACTTGTTGTTGATGTGTGAGTTTATCTTATGGATTTAGAGTCATGTTTCCTGGAGCAGGCCACTAACTCTCTCCTTGATATATCTGACAATGGCTGATTT
>NW_012115516.1:2218-2574 GCF_000951035.1 Colobus angolensis palliatus
GCCTCAGGAAGCAGTTTGCTAACACACTGTTCCTGGAATCTGCAGAGTGACATTTGGGATCCCACTGGGTCCCATAGTGAAAGAGGACATATCCTCACATAACAGTCAGAGAGAGGCTTTCTGACAGATTGCTCTCTGATGTGTGACTTCATCTCTCAAAGTTCCACGCTGCCATTCCTGGAACAGATTGCTAACACTAACGTCGTGGATTCTGCAAAGTGATATTTGGGAACTCATGGAAGGCTATGGAACAAAAGGGAATATCCTCATACAGAGACAGGAAAGAAGCCTTTGGAGAAACTGCACTGTGATGTGTGAATGCAACTCACAGAGTTACAGGTTTCTCTTCAGTGGTC
>NW_012115517.1:0-488 GCF_000951035.1 Colobus angolensis palliatus
TAAATAAGTTTTTAAAAAAGAAAATAAAAAGAAAGGCAAGTAGGCAAGGAGCTTAAAATGTCACCAACAACTACTGAAAGAGAGGTTCTACAAGCTGCCAAACTACGTATAAAAACAAAGGGCTAAACCTTGAAGACATTATACTAACTGAAATAGGCCAGACATAAAAGGACACTTACTGCATTATATGAGGTACCTAAAGTAGTCAAATTCATAGAGACAGAAAAGTAGAATGGTGGTTGCCAGAGGCTGGGAAGGAGGGAGAATGAAGTTAGTGTTTAACAGGTACAGAATTTCAGTATGGAATGATAAAAAAGTTCTGAAATGAACACTGTTGATGGTTGTATAACATTGTGAATGTACTTAATGCCACTGAGTGGTACTCTTAAAATGCTTAAAATGGTACACTTTTATATTATATTTTTCCACAATTTCTTATTAAACAATTTTTCATTAAAGCAAACAGTTAATTTATTTAATGAGCAAAC
>NW_012115517.1:5733-6073 GCF_000951035.1 Colobus angolensis palliatus
AAAACCCCATCTCTACTAAAAATGCAAAAAATTAGCCGGGTGTGGCGGCGGGCGCCTGTAGTCCCAGCTACTTGGGAGGCTGAGACAGGAGAATGGCCTGAACCCGGGAGGCGGAACTTGCAGTGAGCCGAGATTGCGCCACTGCACTCCAGCCTGGGTGACTGAGCGAGACACTGTCTCAAAAAAAAAAAAAAATGGTGGAGTTGGCAGAATTAACAGTCTATTAAATTTTAGAAAGTGGAGGGGTAGACCTATGAGTAGAAACTAACTTAGCAGAACTTAAAAAGATAAATCCTAAACAGTGGGGAAAGCTGAGAGCCAAAGTGATTATACTGCAGAA
>NW_012115517.1:6983-10551 GCF_000951035.1 Colobus angolensis palliatus
GTCTCAAAAAAAAAAAAAAAGAAAAGAAAGAAAGAAATCCACAAAGATCCAAATTTTAGAAAACTGGAAAGTAGACCTATGAGTAGAAACTAACTTAGCAGAACTTAAAAAGATAAATCCTAAACAGTGGGGAAAGCTGAGAGCCAAAGTGATTATACTGCAGAATCCTCAAATGGATCTGCAACTGGGAATGGATAGTACAGTCATGGAGGACTAAGTAAAAACTGATTGAGAAATAGATCTTCCTCCCTGCCTACTCATCTCCTTTCCATCTGCAGTAGAAATCCAGAGGTTAATCTCTGGAAAGGGTAAAACAGAAAGCCTTTGCATTATGAGTTGACTAGTAAAGTTGAAGGCATGGGCACTATAATCTAAAAATAGTACTGTCCTGAAAACTGCTGAATGAGAAGCTACTCAGCTACCTTCTACCACTTAGCTCTAGGAATGCTGGCAGCCAGTCCTTTCCTTTCAGGCAGGAGACTGGAAGAGCACTTTCTGGGGGAATCTCGCTCACAGACGAGGAAAACTAAAAGGATACTTACATCAAGGTTTCCCCAACAAAAGGCCCACCCACATCATTCAATAGTACTGCTCAAAGTCAACAAACCCCACTTATATATTCCAAACTGTCAATCATCTTTTACATACCCAAATAAAAAAACTACAATGAAGGATTACATGACACCTAAGAAAAGTCTTTAACATGCAAAACAGAGACCACATGAAAAGAAAAATAACATGGAGAAAACAGAAAGGAGATATTTACAACCCATGAAACAACAGGATATTATGTTTTAAAAAGGACAATTCAAAAACCAAAAATGAACTTTTAGAAATTAAAACCTTGGAGTCTCTGAGCCTTCTCTGGCATGAAAGACTGCCTGATTTTAAAACCTTAAAAAAAAGAGAAAGAAATTAAAACTTTGATGGCAAAATAGAGAAGGCAGAAAGATAAAGGTGCAGAAATCTCTCAGAAAGAATGAAAAGACATACAAATGAAAAAAAGAAGAAAAAAAACTTAAATGGTCTGTCCAAGAGGTCCAATGTCTGAATAATAAAATTCCATAGAAAACAGACGGATGAAACAATTAATGGCATAATTGCAGAAAACTTCCTGAACAGCCAAGATTTCCAGATCAAAAGGATCCCACAAGAAAAATGAACAAAAATAGACCCACAGAAAAGTACTTCATAGTTAAGTTTTAGAACCTTTAGAACAAAGGGAAACTCTTACAAACTCTGGCAAGGGGGAAAAGAAGATGACATACAATGGGATCAAAATCTGAACAGTTTAGGATTTCTCAAAAGCAACATTGAATGTAAAATAAGGAAAATTGTTTCCAACTTAGAATTGTATTCCCAGCCAAACTATTAATCAGGAGTGAAGTGACAATAATTATATTTTCAGAAAAGAAGGGTTAATAAAGTATATTTCCTATACATGCTTTCTCTGAAATCTACTAGAGGATGTCCACCAAAACAAGAGTAGACCAAGGAAAGGAAAGATGTGAAATTCATTGAAGACTATCATCACCCATGCCCTCTAGTGTTGTACCAGCTTTTTAATCTGCTAAAAGTACAGAAGGATGTACTACAGTGCAAGGAAATAAACCAAGAAATATGAGAATATGAGAATCAAGAAACAGAAAAGTCAACCCTGGAGAAAGGACAAGGGAATCTCAAGGATGATAGGAAAGTTAAGTCCCAGGTGACAGTTCTATAGCAGATCTGCAGAGCAATAAGCCCTGAAAGAAAAACAGTGCTCTTCAGAAAAAGTGTCTCCAAAAAAAAAAATCAGAACTGATAAATTACTTAATCATTAAGTTGTTTGATATGGTGAGGCTCCTGAAAGGTGTGGGAGGAATGAGCAAGAAATACAAAAAAGCCCCAAACACATGAAAAGCAAACACAATTATTACCCTTAGGAAAAACAAAAAGAAATAAAACTGCTCAGTTATGACTAATATTGGCATAAGCATAATCATGTAAATACTAAATACTAATTTAGCAGAGTTGACAGATAATGTCTAAAATAAATGACTCAAAATGTAACAGCATACTCTTGTTCTTAGAAATACAGGTGTTTTTAAATGCCAGAATAAATAACTGAAAGAACTGAAAGTCTTTAGGGAAGAAGGCTGAGGAGGGGTAGGGCAAGGAATAAGTATATTTTATTATAAGCCTTTTGGTAGTTTTGAACCAGACATAAGTTACTTTGCAATAATAAAAATATAAGCCTTACTAATAAGTGATGCTCTACTCAGACTTTTTTTAAAAAAAAAAACAAGCAGGCCGGGCGCGGTGGCTCAAGCCTATAATCCCAGCACTTTGGGAGGCCGAGGCAGGTGGATCACCTGAGGTTGGGAGTTCGAGACCAGCCTGACCAACATGGAGAAACCCGGTTTCTACTAAAAATACAAAATTAGCCAGGCATGGTGGTGCATGCCTGTAATTCCAGCTACTCGGGAGGATGAGGCAGGAGAATCGCTTGAACCCAGGAGGCAGAGGTTGCAGTGAGGTGAGATCACACCATTGCACTCCAGCCTGGGCAACAAGAGCAAAGCTCTATCTCAAAATAAATAAATAAATAAATGCAAAAATTAGCTGTGCATGGTGGTGTGCGCCTATAGTCCCAGCTACTAGTGAGGCTGAGGTGGGAGGATGGCTTGAACCTGGGAGGTGGAGGTTGCAGTGAGCCAAGATCATGCCACTGCACTCCAGCCTGGGTGACAGAGTGAGACTCTGTCTCAAAAATAATAATAATAATAATGATAATATCCATGATATATTCTTATGTTAAAAAAGTGAGTCACAAAAGATTGTAATTAATATGACTACATTTGTGTATGAGTGTTTCTTTTTTGTTAAAGGATCTAGTTCTCAGCACACATCTATATATGCATGGAAAATGTCTGGGAGAAAATAAACAGTGGTCACCTTGGGGTATTGAGAATTTTTTTCTTTTCACTTCAAAAAATTCTGTACAATTTATATATTCCCCCACAAAGAAGTTTCATTACCATTCGTGTTGAATTTTCCTTTTTTTTTTCCTAGAAAAAAAGGGCTCCTATATACTGACCTGCTTCCTGCCGAAGCAATCCCAAAGTGTCAAGAATCCGACAAGCTTCCAATGAGCACTGGATCATTGCTTCTTTTTTCTTTCCTGAGTGAATGGCCTCAGCCACCAGTTGTTTTCCAGTTGAATCATCCACAGGTAATCTTCATTGGTTTGGTGGGAATTACAGCATAGCATTAAGCTCCAATTCTCATGAAAACAACTACTATGCTATGATAATCGTCATTTTTTTTTAGATGGCCTTTTAGTCTTTGAATCCATCTTGTTCTATCTTGCCAATGTTGGATTTAAAATCTTTTCTTTCTATTTCTTACCCATTCCACCCCACTCTCTAATAATATAAGGGTTACTAAACTATGAAGGCTCAAATTTAGAAATAGCTTAAAATTAGATGAAAGTAGGCCGGGCGCGGTGGCTCAAGCCTGTAATCCCAGCACTTTGGGAGGCCGAGATGGGTGGATCACGAGGTCAGGAGATCGAGACCATCCTGGC
>NW_012115518.1:0-1160 GCF_000951035.1 Colobus angolensis palliatus
TCTCTCTCTCTCCAGTCTTGTCACAATATCCCAGCCTGCAGGGGGTGGCTGGTGGCGGACTGGATGGGAGAGCACAAAACAGGCATAGGCTTCTCCTCCCCTTTAGCACTGCCACCTGCTTTTTCAATTTCACAATTTTCCCTGAGGCAGTCCCCCTTCTCTGCCTGGGCTTTATGGCTAGCTTTTGAATGCTTTTGCATCCTGGAGTGCCACCTCATCATACAAGCCCAGGTAAGGCTGAATTCCAAAAATCCCAGCTTTCAGAATCCTGCCAGGTGGTCACAGTAGCACCCTTGTTATTATGTAACCTAGCACCTGTGGGACCTTGCTTTTATTTTTGTTTTGACTTCTTTCTCTCCCCTTGAATGCAATATGGAAAGAACCAAGGAGTTGAGGACTATTATCCCAGTTTCTGAAAGTTCAGTTTTCTCCTCTAAAATGGAAAGAGACTCTCCAAAGTCAGGTAATAACTAATCAAGGGGCAGAAAGATAGTAAGAGTGGCCCAGGATTTCTTGTGACTGTTCCTGCCCCCACACAAAATTCCTGCACCTTGTGGCCTTTCTCAGACTACAGTGAAGTGTGTTTTCCTTGTTAAAGAAGTTTCCAGGTGGCAGCTAATGGCAGCTGTCCAAAGCTCTAAGGGCAACTGTGATCTTGATCTGATCCAACTTTTAATTGAGCTTGCTTTGTTCTTTTGATTTTCAGTGGGCATGTGTGGCCTCATCTCTGAGCTGTTGTTTCATCAGGCATTGCAGTAAACTTTGAAGAATGCAAATTCTGAACTTCATGTGCTATCACCTGTAAGGTGCTAGACACATTCAATCCCCTTGAATTCTGTGACTAGAACCTATAAGAAAAAGTGAATTGTCGGCCGGGTGCGGTGGCTCAAGCCTGTAATCCCAGCACTTTGGGAGGCTGAGACGGGCGGATCATGAGGTCAGGAGATCGAGACCATCCTAGCTAACACGGTGAAACCCCGTCTCTACTAAAAAAATACAAAAATCAGGCCGGGCGCGGTGGCTCAAGCCTGAAATCTCAGCACTTTGGGAGGCCGAGACGGGCGGATCACGAGGTCAGGAGATCGAGACCATCCAAGCTAACACGGTGAAACCCCGTCTCTACTAAAAATACAAAAAAACTAACCGGGCGAGGTGGTGGG
>NW_012115518.1:5230-6720 GCF_000951035.1 Colobus angolensis palliatus
TTTTTTTTTTTGAGATGGAGTCTCGCTCTGTTGCCCAGGGTGGAGTGCCATGGCACGATCTTGGCTCACTACAACCTCTGCCTCCCAGGTTCAAGCAATTCTTTGCCTCAGCCTCCTGAGTAGCTGGGATTACAGGCACCTGCCACTGTGCCTCGCTGATTTTTGTATTTTTAGTAGAGATGGGGTTTCACCATCTTGGCCATGCTGGTCCTGAATTCCTGACCTTGTGATCTACTTGCCTTGGTCTCCCAAAGTGCTGGGATTACAGGCATGAGCCACCGCACCCGGCCTACACCTGGTTAATTTTTAAATTTTTTATAGAGACAAGGTCTCACTATGTTGCCCAAGCTAGTCTCAAACTGACTTCAAGAGATAACCCCCTCCCTGACTCCAGCCTCCCAAAGTACTGGGATTACAGGAGTGGGCCACTATGCCCAGCTCTAGTGATTTTCTGTTTTTAGGAGTTTTCTTTATTGATGATGTGTTGTTATTGTGACTAAAACAAGCCATTTAGCATGTGATATGTGGTACATGAGATATATAATTTAGGATTTTTTAAAATACTAAATCCTAAACCAATACTGTTAAAATGGCTTCTCGTGGAAACAGGCACGAGAAATCTGGTGTGGCTACTTACATAGAAAAATGATAGCTGGGCATGGTGGTGGTGCCTGTAATCCCAGCTACTTGGGAGGCTGAGGCAGGAGAATCGCTTGAACCTGGGAAGTGGAGGTTGCAGTGAGCCGAGATCGTGCCACTGCACTTCAGCCTGAGTGACACAGGGACACTGTGCCTCAAAAAAAATAAAAAAAGAAAAATGACACTTCTGGGCCTATCTGGGGTTGAATACATTAGCCTTAGCTAGTAGTTTGTTTATCTTGAGAATCACTTGGGGCTGTTGTTTAAAATATATATCTTCTGGTTACACTTTAGGTTCACTGAATTAAATTTCCAGGTAATGAGACCTAAAAATCCTCAGGAAGCTTTGTATTTTTAGCAAAGCTTCCAGGAGATTCTGCATACCAGAGTTGGAATTCTACTTAGTTTAGAGTGACAACTTTGCCAAGAATTTGTTAATGGATGGGCTCTTTGTAGATGGTCACAGCTTAGAACAAACAGGTCTGAGCTGACTAAGTTAACGGAAGACTAGGCTGTTGCCCGGTCAGGCATTTGGCTAGTAGGTTGAAGCTGATCAAGTCACAGAGTTTAATGAGACCTGAGTTGTTGCCCCTTTGGGACAATTATTTGACTTGTTCCTTAGACACCAGCCTCTGCTAGCATTTTTATCAATCAAGAGGCGATAAGATACAGTATAATTCCTTCCTTCCTTCTTTCCTTCCTTCCTTCCTTCCTTCCTTCCTTCCTTCCTTCCTTCCTTCCTTCCTCTCTCTTTCTCTTTGGGACAATTATTTGACTTGTTCCTTAGACACCAGCCTCTGCTAGCATTTTTATCAATCAAGAGGCGATAAGATACAGTATAATTCCTTCCT
>NW_012115518.1:10628-11493 GCF_000951035.1 Colobus angolensis palliatus
ACTTCGTGATCTGCCCACCTCAGCCTCCCAAAGTGCTGGGATTACAGGCATGAGCCACTGCACCCGGTCTCAAGTTGAGATTTGAATGGGTATGCAGCTAAACCATATCAAACTGTATGAGGGTAACCACCCCCATGATTCAATTACCTCCCACCAGGTCCCCCCCAAAACACGTGGGGATTATGGGAACTACAATTCAAGATGAGATTTGGATGGGGACGCAGCCAAACCATACCACTGTTCTTTGTTCATTCACTTCCTTCTTTTAATCTACCTCTCCCTCCATAACCAAATCCTACTAGTCCTCTAAAGCCCTGCCCAGTTTTCATCTCTTTCCCACAAGCAGTCCCAGATAGCTTTGCCTCACCCTTGAAAGTGATCTCTGACACCCTAAAGCTCCTAATGCCTTCTATACCTCTTACAGATGGAACTTATCACACTCTGCCTTTGTATTCTGTTCTACCTTTGTATTGCAGTTGTCTCTGTGCCTTCCTTATCTCCCTTATTTAATTGTACTTTATAGCAGTGTTTGCAACTGTCCCTATGGCCCCACAGTGATTTTTTTTTTTTTTTTTTTTACATAAAAGTCAACAAATAAGTAGTGCCAGCACTTTGGGAGGCCCAGGCAGGCAGATAGGTTGAGCCTAGGAGTTTTATGCCAGACTGGGAAACATGGTGAAATCCTGTCTCTACAAAAAATACGAAAATTAGCTGGACATAGTGATGTGTGCCTATAGTTCCAGCTACTCAGGAGGCTGAGGTGGGAGAATCGCCTGATCCTGGACAGTTGAGGCTGCAGTGAGCTATGATCACACCACTGCACTCCAGCCTGGCCAGCAGAGCGAGGCACTGTCTCAAAACAAAA
>NW_012115519.1:0-2049 GCF_000951035.1 Colobus angolensis palliatus
TGGTCTCGATCTCCTGACCTCATGATCCGCCCGTCTCGGCCTCCCAAAGTGCTGGGATTACAGGCTTGAGCCACCGCGCCCGGCCTAATTTTAGTATTTTTAGTAGAGACCGGGTTTCGCCACGTTGCCCAGGCCGGTCTGGAACTCCTGACCTCAAGTGATCCACCCACCTTGACCTCCCAAAGTGTTGAGATTACAGGCATGAGCCACTGCACCAGCTGGCATTTTTAAATATAATGCCAGGAAGATACTTATGAAATACTCATTCCGAAGGATAATTCCCAGTCTGGTTCATGTAACAGCAAATGTCTGTGTGCTAGGCACTGAGCTAAGTAGTTAGATGCAGAGAAATTCATGATCACTTTCTTTCTAGAGCTCCATAATCACTATGTCACTGGCCCTTACAATACATGTGGTCAGTACTATAATAAAACTATATGTAAAGTTTGGATAAGGAAACTATTGCATCTGATTTTGGCTAAGGTGGATATGATCTCGGCATCAATAGTCTCTCCCCTGTTGTATTTGCAGCCAAGAAAAATGCTGTAAGTAGAATTAGAGGGTTTACCCAGAAGACATTTAAACTCTTAGTTCCTAAGCTCAATATTTTATATAATGGTTATATATATATATACCTTTTTTTCTTTCAGTGGAGTTTTGCTCTTTTTGCCCAGGCTGGCGTGCATTGGCGCCATCTGGCTCACTGCAACCTCTGCTCCCGGGTTCAAGCAATTCTCCTGCCTCAGCCTCCCGAGTAGCTGGGATTAAAGGCATGTACCACCACACCTGGCTAATTTTTGTGTTTTTAGTAGAGATGGGATTTCACCATGTTGGCCAGGCTGGTCTTGAACTCCTCACCTCAGGTGATCCACCCGCCTCGGCCTCCCAAAGTGCTGGGATTACAGGCGTGAGCCACCGCGCCTGGCCTTTTTTTTTTTTTTTTTGGAGATGGAGTCTTGTTCTTGTTACCCAGGCTGGAGTGCAGTGGCACAGTCTCAGCCCACCGCAACTTCTGCCTCCCGGGTTCAAGTGATTCTCCTACCTCAGGCTCCCGAGTAGCTGGGATTAGGTGCCTGCTGCCACAACTGGCTAATGTATTTTTAGTAGAGGCAGAGTTTCACCATGTTGGCCAGGCTGGTCTGGAACTCCTGACCTCGTGATCTGCCCGCCTCGGCCTCCCAAAGTGCTGGGATCACAGGCATGAGCCACCATGCCCAGCCTATTTATTTATATTTATTTTTTGAGACAGGATCTTGCTCTGTCACCCAGGCTGGAGTGCAGTAGCACCAGCGTGGCTCATGGCAGCCTCTCCCTCCCGGGCTCAAGCAACACTCCCACTTCAGCCTCTCAAGTAGCTAAGACTATAGGGATGTGCCACTATGCCCAACTGTTTTGGTATTTTTTGTAGAGACAAGGTTTCACTGTATTGCCCAAGCTTGTTTTTAATTTTTTCAGAGCTAAGGCCTTGCTGTGTTGCCCAGGCTGGAGTGCAGTGGACTCTGCTGCACTACATAGTACACTACAGCTTAGAACTCTTCGCCTCAAGCAGCCTCCTCCTTTCTGAGCCTCCCATGTGGGTGAGACTGCAGACATGTGCTACCACACCTGGCCTAATTTTACTTTTGTTCTCTCCACTATAATTTTAAGTTTCATGAGGTCATGACTTATTATTTTTTGTTATTGTTATTCCTTAACTTGCCAGTAATAGGCTTTGTGACTTACTGTTATAATACTAGTAAATAGCAATATGGGCTTTAGCTCTTTTATTTATTTTTAAAAATTTACTATTATTTTTGTGGCAGGGTCTCACTCTGTTGACCAGGCTAGAGCGCAGTGGCACGATCTTGGCACTGCAGCCTCCAATCCCAGGTTCAAGCGATTTTCAGGCCTCAGCCCCTTGAGTAGCTGAGACTTAAGGTGCATACCACCATACCTGGCTAATTTTAGTATTTTTTATTTTATTTATTTATTTATTTATTTTTGAGACGGAGTCTCGCTCTGTCGCCCAGGCTGGAGTGCAGTGGCCGGATCTCAGCTCACTGCAAGCTC
>NW_012115519.1:5527-6321 GCF_000951035.1 Colobus angolensis palliatus
GTGCCTCAGCTTCCTGAGTAGCTGGGATTACAGGCGCCCCCCCACACGCCCAGCTAATTTTTTTTATGTTTGTTGGAGATGGGATTTCACCATGTTGGCCAGGCTGGTCTCGAACTCCTGACTTTGTTGTCTGTCCTCCTCGGCCTCCCAAAGTGCGGGGATTACAGGTGTGAGCCACCACATCTGGCCCTCATTTGTTACCTTCTTTGGGAGAATACAAGTCTTCCTGTCTTAGGAATTTCAGGTGGGTAGAAATGTGTATGGGACAGCTAGATAGATGTTCCTGGTTGAGATTGCCTGTGCTGTATGTCCCCGCTAGCAGAAATATCTTTTCTTTCTTATTCTTACTCTAGCTTAGTTGTATGAAAGTTATAAAGTTACTTTTTTTTTCAAACAAAAATGTTTTTCCTTGTGTTTTGTACAAAAATGGGGGTGGGAGGTAGTGCGGTGGTGCTGGTGGCAACGGCATCCAGGGGGCTAGAAGTGGGCGGTGACACGGTCTGTCTCCAGCAAGTCGTCCAGGATTATGTCGGGCGTGGTGCCAATCTTCTTCTCCAGCTCGCTGTGCTCCATGGTGCTCAGGTACAGGTAGCAGTTGAGCAGCTCTCCATCCAGCATGTTGCGCACGGCATTCTGGAGGGTGTTTTTTTGTTTGTTTGTTTGGTTGAGACGGAGTCTCGCTCTCTTCCCCAGGCTGAAGTGCAATGGCGCAATCTCCGTTCACTGCAACCTCTGCCTTCCAGGTTCTAGCGATTCTCCTGTCTCAGCCTCCCAAATAGCTAGGATTACAGGCA
>NW_012115519.1:6396-7008 GCF_000951035.1 Colobus angolensis palliatus
ATTTTTTTTTTTTTTTTAATAAAGATGGGGTTTTATGATGTTGGTCAGGCTGGTCTCGAATTCCTGACCTCAGGTGATCCACCCACCTCAGCCTCCCAAAGTACTGGGATTACAGGCGTGAGACACCACGCCTGGCTGAAAGTTATGCTTTTTTTAATCAATCGCACTTTTAAAATTTATACTTAACATGTTTTCGAAGGTAATTAATGAGGTTAATAAAGTGATGAGTGTTGGGCCGGGCGTGGTGGCTCACCCCTATAATCCCAGAACTTTGGGAGGCTGAGCTGGGCGGACCACTTGAGGTCAGGAGTTGGAGACCAGCCTGGCCAACATGGCGAAAACCCATCTCTACTAAAAATACAAAAATTAGCTGGGCGTAGCAGCACATGCCCCTGTAATCCCAACTGCTCAGGAAACTGAGGCAGGAGAGTCATTTCAACCTGGGAGGTGGAGGTTGCAGTGAGCCAAGATTGCACCACTGCACTCCAGCCTGGGCAACAGAGCAAGACTCTTGTCTCAAAAAAAAAAAAAAGAAGAGTAAGTTTTAAAGGATATTGACATTAGTGATTACATTGGAAAATGTGGGTCTAGAAGGAAAACTGATTTTGAAGA
>NW_012115520.1:0-463 GCF_000951035.1 Colobus angolensis palliatus
GTCTTGCTATGTTGCCCAGGGTGGAGTGCAGTGGCACGATCTCGGCTCACTGCAAGCTCCGCCTCCCGGGTTCACACCATTCTCTTGCCTCAGCCTCCCGAGTAGCTGGGACTACAGGTGCCCGCCACCATGCCCAGCTAATTTTTTGTATTATTATTATTATTTTTTTAGTAAAGACGGGGTTTCACCGTGTTAGCCAGGATGGTCTCGATCTCTTGACCTTGTGATCTGCCCGCCTTGGCCTCCCAAAGTGCTGGGATTACAGGCGTGAGCCACCGCCCGACCCTTTTGCCTGTTTTAGAGTGAAAACATTTTCTTTATAAGACTAAAATACGTTTAAAAAAATTGTGTTGGTTGAAAACTTTACTATCTACGATCACATATTTCCCCTTATACCGCATTTCCCCAGCCTTTCTTAAATATTTTTGCAAAGCCCTGAAGGTGGTAGTTTTTTGGGAAGACA
>NW_012115520.1:6188-7225 GCF_000951035.1 Colobus angolensis palliatus
GGCAATGTGGTGAGACCCTGCCTCAATTAAAATGATAATACACACATAAAATCAGTTACAAACTGTTTTACCCATTACATGGGAAACTAGAGACTAACAATAGAGGAGTAAGGGGGGTTTTATTTCAGGGGTAAATCCTCCCAGGAGCTGACACTTAAGGCTGAGAAGACAAGGAGCCACCCAAGCAAGGGGCTGAGTGTATGCTAGTTAGGGAAACAGGTTGCAGGCCCCCAGACAAGCTAGAATTTGGCACATTTCAGTTGCCAAAAAGCTGAGTGGAGCTTGATGAGCTAGGAAGAGAAAGGCATGAAACAAAACTGGGGAGGTTTGCAGGGGATAGATGAGGTGCGTCAGTAAGGAATTTGGATTGCATTTGAAGCACTATGTGGATTCATTAAAGGGCTTTTTAAATTTTTTATTTATTTTTATTTTTTAGATTGAGTCTGCCTGTGTCCCCCAGGCTGAAGTGCAATAGCATGATCTCAGGTCGTTGCAATCTCTGCCTCCTGGGCTCAAGCAGTTCTCCCGTCTCAGCCTCCCAAGTAGCTGGGATCATGGGTGTGCGCCACCACGCCTGGCTAATTTTTTGTATTTTTAATAGAGACAGGGTTTTGTCATGTTGTCCAGGCTGGTCTTGAACTCCTGGCCTCAAGTGATCAACCCTCCTTGACCTCCCAAAGTCCTGAGATTACACAAAAATGGATAGGCATGATGCTATCCATTTTAACACCATTTTGCTGCTGTATGGCAAATGGATGGAGAAGAGTGGAAGCTACAAGACTAGTTAGGAGGCTTTTGCAGTATATAGGCAAGAGTTGTTGGCTGTTGGTACTATGATGATAGCAGGTGAGTTTGAGATAAATACATGGATTCAAGATACATTTTAGAGAGAGAATCCACAAGAAGTACTGAAGAATTGAATGTGGATAGCAAGGTAAAGGGAGGAATCAAGGATGACTCAGATTATTAGCTTGTGCTATAGGGAAGATGGTGGTGCTGGTTTACTGAGAAAAGGAAAGACCAAGGTCTGAAGTGGA
>NW_012115520.1:12515-12852 GCF_000951035.1 Colobus angolensis palliatus
TTTTTTTTTTTGAGAGATGGAGTCTTGCTCTGTCACCCAAGCTGGAGTGCAGTGGCACAATGTCGGCTCACTGCAACCTCTGCCACCTGGTTTCAAGCAATTCTCTGCTTCAGCCTCCCAAGTAGCTGGGACTAAGACATGTACCACCAGGCCTGGCTAATTTTTATATTTTTTGTAGAGACAGGATTTCACCATGTTGGCCAGGCTGGTCTCAAACTCCTGGCCTTAAGTGATCCACCTGGCTCAGCCTCCCAAAGTGCTAGAATTACAGACATGAGCCACCATGCCCGGCCTCTACTTATTCTTTAGAATACATTGTAATATACTAGTCTACTAT
>NW_012115521.1:0-1194 GCF_000951035.1 Colobus angolensis palliatus
AACATTGTTTTTGTGGAATCTGCAAAGGGATATTGTGGAGCACACTGAGGCCTATTGTGAAAAAGGAAATATCCTGAGATAAAAACTAGAAAGTAGCTTTCTGAAAAACTGCTTTGTGATGTGTGAGTTCTTCTCACAAATTTACACCACTGTTTTCATTGAGCAGAATGATAATACTGTTTTCATGGAATCTGCAATAGGATATTTGGGAGTGCATGGAAGCTTATGGTGACAAAGGAAATATCACCAGCTAAAAACCAAAAAGAAGCCTTCTGTGAAACTGCTTCCTGATGGGTGAATTCATCTCACAGAGTTACACCTTTCTTTTCATTGAGAAGTTTGATAACACTTTTTTCCCACAGAATCTGCAATGAGATATTCAGGAGCACAGTCAGAAACGTGATGAAAATGGAAATATTCTCAGATAATAACTAGAAGGAAACTTTCTGAGAAACTCTTTTGTTATGTGTGAATTCATCTCACAGAGTTACACATTTCTTTTTTTGGAGGAGTTTGCTAATGCTGTTATCATCTATTCTGCAAAGAGATATTTCAGAGTAATTTGTGGACTAGAGTGAAAAATGAATTACCGTCAGAAAAAACTAGAAACAAGCTTTCTGGGAGGCTGCTTTGTGATGTGTGAATTCATCCCACAGAGTTACACTGTTCTTTTCATTGAGGAGTTTGCTAACACTGTTTTCTTGAAATCTGCAATGGTATATTTGGGAGCACATTGGAGCTTATGGTGACAAAGGAAATATCCTCATATAAAAACTAGAAAAAATATTTCTGAGAAACCGATTTGTGATGGGTTTATTGATCATAGAGTTAAAGGATTCTTTTCATGGATCAGTTTGGTAGAACTGTGTTTGGGGAATCTGAGGAAAGATATTTTTGATCACTTTGAAGCATATGGTGACAAAGGAAATATCCTCAGATCAAAACTAGAAAGAAGCTTTCTGAGAAACTTCTTTGAGATGTGTGAATTCACCTCACAGTGCTACACGTTTCCTTTCATGGAGCATTTTGCTTACACTGCTTTTCTGGAATCTGTAAATTGGGGCATATGCTGAAATACGATATATCCTCACATAAAATTTAGAAAGATAATACTGAGAAACTGCTTTCTGAGGTGTGAATTCATCTCAGAGAGTTACAATGTTGTTTTCATTGAGCAGTTTGCTAATACTGTTT
>NW_012115521.1:1244-1551 GCF_000951035.1 Colobus angolensis palliatus
TTTTTATTTTTAGTAGAGAAGAGGATTCACCATTTTAGCCAGGATGGTCTCGATCTCCTGACCTTTTGATCCACCTGCCTTGGCCTCCCAAAGTGCTGGAATTACAGGCGTGAGCCACTTGCCTGGCCACACCATTCTTTTCATTGAGAAGTTTGCTAACAGGTTTTTCATGGAATCTGCAGTGGGATATTCCAGAGCACATTGAGGAATATGGTGAAAAGGAAATATCTTCAGTTAAAAACTAGAAAAAATCTACCAGAGAAACAGGTTTGGATGTGTGAATTCAACTCACAGGGTTACACCACTC
>NW_012115521.1:6065-8072 GCF_000951035.1 Colobus angolensis palliatus
GGGAACACATTGAGGTCTGAAATATCCTCAGATAAAAACAAGAAAGAAGCTTTCTGAGAAACTTCTTTGTGATGTGTGAACTCATCTGACAGAGTTACACTAGGCCTTCATAGAGCAGTTTCCCAGGATTGTTTTTGCGGACTCTCGGAAGTGATAATTTGGATAGCATTGAAGCCTATGGTGAGAACGGAAATCTCCTCATATGAAGACAAGAAGAAGCTTTTGAGAAACTTCTTTGTGCTGTGTAAATTCATCTCACATAGTTCCAATATCATTTCATGGAGCGGTTTGCTAGAACTGATTTTGTGGAATCTGAGAGGCAATATATTGGATTGCTTTCAAGCCTATGGTGAGAAAGGAAATCTCCTCAGATAAAAACTAGAAAGAAGCTTTCTGAAAAACTGCTTTGTGATGTGTGAGTTCTTCTCACATAGTTACACAACTCTTTCATTGAGGAATTTGCTAGCCCCGTTTTTGTGAAAACTAATAAGTGATATTTTGGACAGCATTGAAGCCAATGGTGTGAACGGAAATCACCTCAGATAAAAACTAGAAAGAAGTTTCTCAGAAATTGCTTTGTGATGTGTGAGTCCGTCTCACAGAGATACACCAGTCTTTCATGGAGGAGTGTGCTAGCACTGTTTTTGTGGAATCTCAGAAGAGATATTTTATATGGCTTTCAGTCCCACAGTGGATAATGAAATATCCTCAGATAAAAACTGGAGAGAAGACTTCTCAGAAACTGCTTTGTGTTGTGTGAATTCATCTCACAGAGTTACACCATTGCTTCCATTGAGAAGTTTGCCAACATTCTTCCTGCAGAGTCTACAATGAGATATACTGGAGTGCATTGAGGCCTGAAATATCCTCAGATAAAAACAAAAAAGAAACTATCTGAGAAAATACTTTGTGATGTGTGAACTCATCTCACTGAGTTACACTAGTGTTTCATGGAGCACTTTGCTAGAACTGTTTTTGTGGAATCTGAGAAGGGGTATTTTTTATCACTTTGAAGCCTGTGGTGGCAAAAAAATATTCTCAGATAAAAACCAGAAATAAGCTTTCCGAGGAACTTCTTCATGATGTGTGCACTCATCTCACAGAATTACAGTATTCTCTCATGGAGCAGTTTCCTAGAACACTTTTTGTGATATCTCACAAGTGATATTTTGGATAGCATTGAAGCCCATGGTGAGAATGGAAATCGCCTCAGATAAAAACTAGAAAGAAGCTTTCTGAATAACTGCTTTGTGATGCATGAACTTATTACACAGAGTTACCCTAGTCTTTCATGGAACAGTTTACTAGAACTGTTTTTGTGTTATCTCAGAAGTGATATTTTGGATAGCATGGAAGCCTGTTGTGAGAGTGGAAATCCCCTCAGATAAAAACTGGAAAGAAGCTTTCTGAGAAACTGCTTTGTGCTGTATGAATTCATCTCACAGAGATACACCACTCTTTCATGGATGAGTTTGCTAGCACTGTTTTTGTGGAATCTCAGAAGTGATATTTTAAATGGCATTGTGTAACATGGTGAATAATGAAATATCCTCAGATAAAAACTTGAGAGAAGCCTTATCAGAAACTGTTTTGTTTTCTGTGAATTCATCTCAGAGAGGTACACCATTGCTTTCATTGAGAAGTTTGCTAACACTTTTCTCACAGAATCTACAATGAGATATACGGGAGTGCATTGAGGCCAGAAATATCCTCTGATAAAAACAAGAAAGAAGCTTTCTGAGAAACTGCTTTCTGATATGTGAACTCATCTCACAGAGTTACACTAGTCTTTCATGGAGCAGTTTGCCAGAACTGTTTTTGTCGTATCTCAGAAGTGATATTTTGGATAGCATTGAATCCAATGGTGACAACGGAAATCTCCTCAGATAAAAACTAGAAAGAAGATTTCTGAGAAACTGCTTTCTGCTGTGTAAATTCATCTCACAGAGTTACACTACCCGTTCATGGAGCCTTTGCTAGAACTATTTTTTGTGCCATCTGAGAAGG
>NW_012115522.1:0-15683 GCF_000951035.1 Colobus angolensis palliatus
GAGAGAGAGAGAGAGAGAGAGAGAGACAGAGACAGAGAAAAGGAATTTGGGTGTGTTCAAGGAAGATTAAAATTAGATGCCAAGGTAACGCAAAAATGATAGAAATTTATAACAGGATTTTATAAGTAGACCAATTTTATTTACATACATAACTTTTATTTTGGTCTGTGTTTTCCAACTGTACTCCAGGAAACACACTACACAGGCTCCCTTCTTAAGTGCTAGTGGGCCACTGCACATGCAGACAGTCCACTTTAAGGGAAGAATCAGGGGAGAAGAGATGCAGATCACAGAATTATGCCAACATACAAAAGCCTAAGTCAAAGGTCAAACCACACACTTGAAATTTCATCACCTGCTTGGCCCTGTTTTCAGTGTACTTTACTTTGTTTAATTTCTGCTCTAAAGCCATTAAATAAACTTTCACTCTTGCTGTAAAAAAAAAAAAAAAAAAGGGTTCCAATTACCCACACACAAAAAAATCTAAAACTCCTCACCATGACTTTTAAAACTATTCCCAATCTTGTCCTCTACCTGTTTTTTAGCTGTGTTTCTCTCATTTTCAAGCTCCAGTTCCATGTACTGCCATATACTGTATGCCTACCTCCTACCACTTCTTTAAAACCTCATGCACTTGAGGCCAGGCACAGTGGCTCACACCTGTAATCCCAGCACTTTGGGAGGCCGAGGCAGGTGGATCGCCTGAGGTCAGGAATTTAAGACCAGCCTGGCCAACATAGGGAAACCCCAACTCTAGTAAAAATATAAAAAATTAGCTGGGCATGGTGGCTGGTGCCTATAATCCCAGCTACTCAGGAGGCTGAGGCAGGAGAGTCGCTTGAACCCAGGAGGTGGAGGTTGCAGTGAGCCAAGATCGCACCATTGCACTCCAGCCTGGGCAACAAGAGCGAAACTCCGTCTCAAAAAAAAAAATTGCTAAAACATCATGCACTTGAAAATCTTTCTGAATTTTCTTCAACTGGTATCCACAAACTAGAATTCCCTTTCCTCTTTCTTCCACGCAGTGAAACCCATTTATCTTCATCAGATCTAATTCAAATGCCACATTCTCTGTAGAATTCACTATCCTATCTGTGAGAAATTAATAACCCCGTCCACTGTTCTCTGGCAGCCCTGACATAGGCACTTCCATCACAGCACCTAACACCACCAGACCTAGAGTAAAACAACTTTGTATATAGCATGCCTAGTAAATTACTAGCATCTTGAGGGATAGAAACTGACTTGTTCATCTTTGTAAGTGTCCCATGAGGCCTGGAAAATTATCTGAATATATATGCTTTTAATAGATATTTGTTAAATTAAAATAAAGGAATAGATAAGCCTCTGACGTAATCTGAACTGGTGACTTCAAGGCACATTTATTTGCTAAAGACTTTAGCAAAAAACTAGTGCTAGCTAGTAGAATAAGGATAGAACAGGGTTGTCAGGGTACCCAGCTGATGAAATGACTGTTACCAAAACAGGTGTTTACTCCAATAGAGCGTAAGACTCTATTAGAGTAAATTAACTAGTGGCCTAATTCACTGTTAAAAAGCTAAGAAGCCAAGAATAACTCCTCTAACTTTCCTTAATGGGTTACTGTATGTGACTGAGAAGCCTAAAGACAAACTGGCTGGGCACAGTGGCTCATGCCTGTAATCTCAACAATTTGGGAGGCCAAGGAAGGAGGATCGCTTGATGCCAGGAATTTGAGGCCAGCCTGGGCAACATAACAAGACCCTGTCTCTACAAAACACAAAAAATTAGCTGGTTGTGGTGGTGCACTCCTATAGTCCCAGTTACTTGCAAGGCTGAGGCAGGAGGATTGCTTGAACCCAAGAGTTCAAGGCTGCAGTAAGCTACAATCATGCCATTGCCCTCCAGCTTGAACAGAGCAAGATCCTATCTCAAAAATAAATACATAATAAAAACAAACAAAACTAAGGGCTGCAAAGAACTAAAAAAAAAAAGTGTTCCATCAAAGTTGCTCCCTACTCTAGCCTGAATATTTGTGCCCCCAAAATTCAGTTGAAATCCTAACCCCCTACGTAATGATACTACAAGGTGGGGCCTCTAGGAGGTCATGAGGTTGGAGCCTTGATGAATGGGATTGGTTCCTTTCATGAAGGAGACCCCAAAGTGCTCCCTGGCCTACTGCACCATGTTAGGACACAGAAAAGACAGCTGCCTGTGAACAAGGAAGCAGCCCTCACTAGACACTGAATCTGCCAGCGCCTTGATCTTGGACTTCCCAACCTCCAAAACTGTGAGAAATCCATTTCTGTGGTTTATGAGCCACGGAGTCTGTGGTGTTCTGTGATAGCAGTCCAAATGGACTAATATACTCCCCTAATGCAGAGGAGCACCACGATGAGGAAACAAATAAGACTTCATTCTCAACTGACCATTCTATTAGAAAATACAGTGTTGGCCAGGTGCAGTTGCTCATGCCTGTAATCCCAGCACTTTGGGAGGCCGAGGCGGGTGGATCACCTGAGATCAGGAGTTCGAGACCAGCCTGGCCAGTAGAGACTGGTGAAACCCTATCTCCACTAAAAGTACAAAAAAATAGCCAGGCATGGGGGTGCAGCAGCCTGCAATTCTAGCTACTCAGGAGGCTGAGGCAGAAGACTCGCTTGAACCCAGAAGGCAGAGGTTGCAGTGAGCCAAGATTGTGCCATTGCACTCCAGCCTGGATGACAAAAGTGAAACTCTGTCTCCAAAAAGAAAAAGAGAAAGAAAATACAGTGTCTTCCTTCTCAATGCCAGTTTCCTGGGTGCTGCTGCTGTCACAGCATCCCAACTCCTTGCTTAATTTTCTCACAGTCCACCTGAATGCTAGTGTATATTCCCACAAGAGAGCAATCAAGTTCTATTTTTAAAAAGCTGGGGAGGGAGGGCATCGTTCTTTATGTCTCTAAGCCTTCATCCTTCCACCCTCAGATAATACTATTCAAGGGAAGAAAGTGAAAGGATTCACCCTGTGCTCTCAAGTGCAAAGTAATCACAGAAAAATACATTGACCTAAAGTTGCTGAATGACATAAGTCTGTTAGATGCTGTTGCTTATTTTTAGGTGTTGCCATGATGCATCTCAATACAAGCACAGAAGCTTGCAAGAAGCTGTGATGTGGCAGAAAGAGCAGTGATCTCAGGGATCTACCACTAGAGAAATGTGGGGTGAGTGGCTTCTGAATCACAGCTAGGATGAGAATCACACAGCCCATCTCACATGGAAATGGGGTAATGGATGTGATGGCACCTTTGGGACCTAGAGCCTGATCTAAATGTTAAGAATCAGTACAACAACTTTTGTTGCCTTCCTGAAAATTAAATAGTAATCATAAAGTTATGGTAGAGAAATAGACTATTTTATATTGCTCTTGTACCAGATAGAAAGTCAAATTCCTAAACCTCTAGTAATTCCTAAGCATCAAAATCCTTAAACATGGAAAAAAATTTACAGTGTATGAATTCAATAAATGTATCAATTGCAATTACATTTATTTGAAAACAAAAACAACCTATCATATTGGTAAGTAGAATATACTTTCTGTCCTTTTGGGGGCCATGGGGGTTGTTTATTTTCTGAAAAATTAAAGGATACTTATTTTATCAATTAAAAAATATGAAATCACATAAGTATGCTAGTTCTTCTTTTTTTCTTTTCTTTTTTGAGACAGGGTCTCACTTGGTCGCCCAGTCTGAAGTACAGTGGCATGATCTTGGCTCACTGCAGTCTCAACCTGGGCTCAAGCGATCCTCCCACCTCAACCTTCTAAGTAGCTGAGACTACAGGCACATACCACCACACCCCACTAATTTTGTTTATTTTTTGTAGAGACAAGGTTTCACTATGTTTCCCAGGATGGTCTTGAATTCCTGGGCTCAAGCGATCCTCCTGTCTTGGCTTTCCAAAGTGCTGGGATTAGAGACATGAGCCACTGTGCCCAGCCAGTGCTTGCATTCTTAACAATAAATTAGGCCTCTTGATCTTTTTTATTCTAATAACATCCATTGCTAAGTATTAGCAAAGATCAAGTTGAAAGGCAAGTCATGTTATTCAATAAATAGGAAGACCCACTCCTATCTTATTCGGTTACTGGCAATTGCATCCGCCTATGACATAATCATATCACCTGGCACACACTAAGCACAAATCATTTGTCAGAAAGTATTTGAAGTTTTCCACACATATTAACTCATTTGTATTGTATGTACTAACTGTGAACAGTTTTCTATTTTAACTAACTTAGAATAATTTTCTTTTTATGACTTTATATTTTGTTTTGTCTACAATTTTGCCATTCTGAGAGCAAATGAGAAATGCTTTCACCTACCATCAAAACGGAGTTCCATTCAGCAAAGGAGACAATCAGCAGAGTGATAAGGCAACCTTACAAATGGAGGAAAATATTTGCAAACCACATATCTGATAAGGGTTTGATTTCCAAAAAATATAAGGAATTCCTAAAACTCAATAGCAAATATAATAATAATAATAAATTTTAAAATGGACAAAGGACTTGAGTAGACCTTTCTCCAAAGAAGACATACAAATCACCAGAAGGTATATGAAAGATGCTCAACATCCCTAATTATCAGGGAAATCTAAGTTAAAGTGACAATGAGGGCCAGATACAGTGGGCCATGCCTATAATCCCAGCACTTCAGGAGACCAAGGCAGGCAGATCACTTGAGATCAGGAGTTCGAGACCAGCCTGGCCAATATGGTAAAACCTTGTTTCTACTAAAAATACAAAAATTAGCCAGGTGTGGTGGTGCATGCCTGAAGTTCCAGCTACTCGGTAGTCTGAGGAAGGAGAACCACTTGAATCTGGGCGGTGGAGGTTGCAGTGAGCTGAGATCGTGCCACTGTACTCCAGTCTGGGCAACAGAGCAAGACCCCATCTCAAAAAAAAAAAAGACAATGAGATATTACCTCATATCTCTTAGGATGGTTATCATCAATAATAATAACAACAAAGTATTGGTGAAGTGGTAGAGAAATTGAAACCCTTGTACACTGTTGGGTAGAATATAAAATGGTGCAGCCACTATCAAAAACAGTGTGAAGGATGCTCAAATAACTGAAAACAGAACTACTATACTATCCAGCAATCCCATTTCAGGGTATATCCAAAACAATTGAAATCAGGATCTCAAAAAGATACCTACATTCCCGTGTTTATTGTAACATTATTCACAACAGCCAAGATTTGAGGGATGAATAAAGAAAATGTGGTATATCCTTACAATGGAATATTATTCAGCCTTATAAAAGGAAATCCTACCTCTGGTGACAACATGGATGGACCTAGAATGGATTATTCTAAGGAAGTCAGTGATGGAAGGATGAATACATGATTCCTCTTATAGGACATATCTAATATCATTGAAGATACAGAAGTAGAGAGTAGAATCGTGGGGATGGAGGAGGGGGGCATGAGAAGTTGTCATTCAATGGGTAAATATTACAGTTAGGCCACACATGGTGGCTCACACCTGAAATCCCAACACTTCAGGAGGCAAGGCAGGAGGATCACTTGAGCCCAGGAATTCAGGACCAGCCTGGGCAACATACGGACACTCTACCTCTATAAAAAAAAAAAAAAAGAAAAATTTAACTAGTCAGGCGTGGTACACACCTATGGTCCCAAATACTTGGCAAGCTGAGGCAAGAAGAATACTTGAGCCCAGGAGATCCAGGCTACAGTGAGCTGTGTTCACACCACTGCACTACAGCTTAGGCAACAGAGTGAGACTCTGTCTCAAGAAATAAACAAATAAATACAGTTACAGTTATATTGGATAAGTAAGTTCCTGAGATCTGCTGTATGACAAAGTACCTATCGTTAACAATAAGGTATTGTGCACTTAAAATTTTGTTGGCTATCCATTTGCAGAAAATTGAAACTAGACCCCTTTTCTCACTTTATACAAAAATTAACTCAAGATAGACTAAAGACTTAAATGTAAAACCCAAAACTATAAAAACCCTAGAAGAAAATCTAGGCAGTACCATTCAGGACATAGTCACAGGCAAAGATTTTATGATGAAACTGCCAAAAGCAAAAATTTACAATTGGGATCTAAGCAAACTAAAGAGCTATTGCAAAGCAAAAGAAACTATCATCAGAGTGAATAGGCAAACTACAGAGTGGGAAAAAAATTTTGCAATCTATCCATCTGACAAAGGTCTAATATCTAGAATCACAAGGAACTCAAACAAATTTACAAGAAAAAAAAAATAACCCCATCAAAAAGGGGGCAGATGATATGAACAGACACTTCTCAGAAGAAGACATTCATGCAGCCAACAAACATATGAAAAAAAGCTCAACATCACTGATCATTAGAGAAATGCAAATCAAAACCACTATGAGATACTATCTCATGCCAGTCAGAACAGCCATTATTAAAAAGTCAAGAAACAACAAATGCTGGTGAGGTTGTGGAAAAATAGGAACGCTTTTACACTATTGGTGGAAATGTAAATTAGTTCAATCATTGTGGAAGACAGTGTGGCAATTCCTCAAAGATCTAGAACCAGAAATACCATTTGACCCAGCAATCCCGTTACTGGTTATACACCCAAGGGAATATAAGACATTCTGTTACAAAGATACACACACACGTTATGTTCATTGCAGCACTATTCACAATAGCAAGGACATGGAATCAACCCAAATGCCTATCAATGACAGACTGGATAAAGAAAATGTGGTACATCTACACCACAGAATACTATGAAGCTGTAAAAAGGAATGAGATCATGTCCTTTGCAGGAACATGGATGAAGCTGGAAGCCATTATCTTCAGCAAACTAATGCAGGAACAGAAAACCAAACACCGCATGTTCTTATAAGTGGGAACTGAACAATGAGAACACAGGGACACAGGGAGGGGAACAACACACAAGGGGGCCTGTTGGGGGAAAGGGGAGTTGGGGGGAAGAGTATTAGGAAAAATAGTTAATGCATGCTGGGCTTAATACCTAGGTGATGGGTTGATAGGTGCAGCAAACCACCATGGCTCACATTTACCTATGTAGCAAACCTGCGGATCCTGCAATGCACCCCAGAACTAAAAATAAAATAAAATTTTGTTAAGAGCATAGAGCTCGTGTTAAGTATTCTTACACACAGAAAAGGGAGGATTTATTAGGAAACTTTTGGAGGTGATAGCTATGTTTATCACCTGGATTGTGGTGGTAGCAATATGAGTGTATACATATTGTCAAATTCACCAAATGGCATAATTAATTATGTGCAGTTTTTTAAATACCAGTTATACCTCAATAAAGCTGGAAAAAATAAAGTCATAAGGTAATGTACCAAAAGGTAATAGAATGTTAAGTGGCACTGATATTAATAAAAAGGGACCTTTTTTTTGCAAAAGTAGTAACACTTTCATCGAAAGCTGTGACCTAAGTAACCTAGCATGCATTCACTGCCTACTGGATTTTTTTCTGAACATGCTTGATTGCATGTTTACAATTTTAAAATGGCAAATTGAGCATATGTCCTCATTATCTGTGAATAAACTGTCAAGTTGGTTGACTGACAAAAAAGACTTCCACCCCAGTACAATGAAATGACATATATTTATGTGAAGAACTTCAAAGAACTCCAAGTTTATTTCAAGTTTTATTTATAAAAATAAAAAGAGGCCGGGTGCAGTGGCTCATGCTTGTAATCCCAGCACTTTAGGCGGCCGAGGCGGGTGGATCACAAGGTCAGGAGTTTGAGACCAGCCGGGCTAAGATGGTAAAACCCCATCTCTACTAAAAATACAAAAATTAGCTGGGTATGGTGGCGGGTGCCTGTCATTTCAGCTACTCGGAAGGCTGAGGCAGGAGAACCACTTGACCCCAAGAGGCAGAGGCTACATTGAATGGAGATTGCACCACTGCCCAATGTACTCTAGCCTGGGCAACAGAGCGAGACTGTACCTCAATAAATTAATTAATTAAAAAGTGTTATTTATCCCCATCATAGTAAGTGGGTTAGTTAATTGAGCTAAAAATATAATTACTGAATTCAAGTTTTCAAAGAAAAGTTCAGGAATGGATATCTTTATATAAATAGACAAAAATATATACTACTTCTAATTAGTGTTTCAAGATAGTAATCATTTTTTCTCCAAAAAATTGAAACTCTGTAAGGAACTCTATAGCTAAAATTCCAAGAACTTAATTTCCATCAGATGTAATTGTCTAAGACGTATCTCTACTGAGATTAATCAGAGAGATAAATTGAAAAGAAGTGGGCAAATCCAGATGGTTTAAAATATCCACCAAACCCAAGAAGTGAATTCTACACCCACATGAAAAAATCTCATTTCAAATACAAAATTGAAAAGCTCAGATCAGTGCATTTAAAAGACTCACCACACCTGTAGGCTTATGACAGTCACCTGCTCACTGTTTACTGGCTTCTGACTGTCAATGACAAAGTGGGCAGAAGCATCCCAAAGCCCCCCTTTCCCTCCCTGCAGGAAGACTGCTGTAAAGAGGAAGCTGGAGATGTTTCTCCAGAAGCCAGGCAGCCAGTGAGAAAGGCACGAAGCACTTGGCAAATGCTGTGCTTGGCGAGTTACATGTCATTATCTCAATTCTTTCAATGTCACCTGTGAAATACTAGTTACAGTCACCCTCTATATTTCACAATGGAGAAAAAGAGGCTTAGATGGGTCAAATACTTCATCAAAGCAAGGCACAAAGAACAAAATCAAATGCAAGTCTGTCCGATTCCAAAGTCCACTTTCTTAACCACAACGCTATATAGCCTAAATGTGATGACCTCCACCATAGAAAATTATCACTTAAGTATCAACTGCCTAATTCAGGCTACTCATGCATCTTCTTTCGTAGAGGAGTGTATCTCACATTAAAGAGAATGACCCATCTTTTGAGATAATTATTTATCTTTTTAAAAAGAAAAATGTAAGTCTCTAAAAATCTCTGTTGATTTTGAAGTGTGTGTATTAAGGATAATGTTTATTCCCAATATAAACTTTGGTTACTCTTATATGCTATAGAACTATTTATATATTATTTAGTTCTGATTTAAATTCATCAACAATATCCAGGTCTACTTAACAATTCTAAACAGCTCTATAGTAATAGTCTTGCTAAATATTTATATTGTCTTCCCCATGCTATTTTTCAAATTATCTTAGAGTTTCAAGTATCATACCAGAATTGAGAAAACTAGGTAACCCTCTTTGGCTCCATTACTTAATTCCTCCTAAAATATGAAGTACTTCAATTTAAATGTCCTGCACATTGAGAAACATAACAGGCAAAATAAGTAGACTGTGTGTGTGATTAAATTCTAAATAATGTTATTTTATTGTTAATTCAAGAACCTATGTGACTTTAACTTCCAAGGTAAAAATAAATTTGCCTAAGTTCAGTGGGAGTAAAAGGCACTTATTTGCTGACACGGTTTGGCTGTGTCCCCACCCAAATCTCATCTTGTAGTTCCCATAACCCCCATGTGTCATGGGAGGGACCAGGTGGGAGGTCATTTAATCATGGGGGCAATTACCCTCATGCTGTTCTCATGATAGTGAGTTCTCACGAGATCTGATGGCTTTATAAGGGGCCTTTCCACCTTTCCCCTATAGCTCAGCACTTCTCCTTGCTGCCACCACGTGAAGAAAGCAGTGTTTGCTTTCCCTTCCACAATGATTTTAAGTTTTCTGAAGCCTCCCAGCCATGCTGAACTATAAGTCAATTAAGCCTCTTTGCAAATTATCCAGTCTCAGGTATGTCTTTTATTAGCAGCATGAGAACAGACTAATACACTTGCATACTTTACTATTTGCATAGTTGATTTATTACCTACTTTAAATTTTCCTCAAATGCTAAAGTCCCTGGTCCTTCTTGTGACAGCATGATGCAAATTCCAGAGGTAGCCCATGCTGGCCACCGAATACAAACAGCAAGGATGTTTTGCGGGTGCAAGAAACCTGATCTTGGTAATAGTCACAATCCTGAGTTTTTCTTTAATTCTGATTACCCATGTCCTCATGAAGATGGTAGCATTGCTCAACCGCGGCCTGCCTACTTCCATGACTCTGGTTGTTCACCTCACTGATGAGTTTCTCTACAAAACTTTAAGGTTTACGTTCTAGAATTGGAAGAAATAACAGGCATCATCTCTATATACCAAGCTGCTTATTTTATAAATGAAAAATTGAGATTGGGGGATATAAGTTGCCAAAGGTCACTCTATTTATAGCTTTAATTTTTGGTGCTAAGATTGCTGGAATAACATGAGAAGTAAGCTGAGTGGAAGAGGATCAGTGCAGCTTCTCAAATTTGGGAAAGTCAAGATTAATAAGCAGATCAATTGGGTGAGTTTTAATTCTGGTTCCATCCATTTCTAACCTTGAGGAATTCAATTAAATTCATGAATCTCCATTTCTACTCTACAAGATAAGCAACCAAAGACTCTCAAAATCTCCAATAACCTTTAGCAAATGAGGAAGGTAAAATGTGTATTCATGATTGTTGAATAGAGAACAAAATGTGTGATAACCCCAAGACTGGAAGTGTGAGTTAGAATATAATAATAGCTAACTTTTATTGATTATTTACTATTTTCCAAATATGGTGGTAGATGCTCTATGTGCATTTTTTTTATTTAATCATCTCAACTTTGAGATCGATTCTAATATTATGCTGATGTTGCAGGGGAGGAATGGAGACTTAAGTTAAGTAACTGATTCACGGTTTCTACCTATTAAGTGGGGCAATAAGGATTTTAGCCCAGGTTGTCTAACTCTAAAGCAATGCTTTAAATACTGCACTGCTCTTTGGATAACTCATTTTGCTGGCATGTTTTTCAACGAGTCACTTTTCTGGACTTGTTTCTCTGAGAACAAACACACTCCTCCATGACTCCTGATAAAATCCAATTCCTAGCTCTGCGGGCAGCCATTCACTCCACTTCCGTTCCCACTGGCATCTGTAAATTAGCCTCTGGTAATTATCTGTGTGGGAAGCAGCCGGCAGCGCACAGAACATTGTAACTCTTGGTCAGCTTCCAACGTGGGAATTCAGCATTCCTGAGTCATAAATCAACTGACCATAGCCCAACTTGAGGATGTGTTTGCTCAAGCTTTAAAAATAGGCTTAAATTCCATAGTGGTGGGCAAATACATCTTTTGATATTTACCTGAAATAGTAAATCCTCCATCCGAAAGAAAGAACAGGTGTTCCCACCTTGCCCTCAAAGGCAATTGATTCCCACTCTGTTTGACCAGATGGTGAGTACAGTTTGGGAGCATCTGTCCTCTCTTGAGAATGTCTTGTCTCTAGTTCCAGAAGTCATATTCAGGGACTAGAAATGCTGCCTCAGAAATAGCTTTAAGTAATTCAAAAGTTAAGGTTTAGACGCCATAGCAGGAGAATAACTCCCTAAGAGGCCTAAAATTTCAGAGTTCTATTTTGTTACATCACTGGACAGTGGAACACATTTTTAATAGTGTTTGGTTTTAGAGGAACTGAAGCACATAGGGAAGATGAAACTAGAACTACCCAAAAGAATAGGGAATTTTGGGCTTACGTCAGGGGTGTCTGCAAACTATAGCATGTGGGCCAATCTGCCTGTGCCTGTTTTAGTAAATAAAGATTTATTATAACTCAGCCACATCCATTTGTTGGCGTTTTGCCTATGGCTGCTTTCATAGGGCACAGCAGAGTTGAGTAGTTAAAGCAGAGATTGTATAATACGTAAAGCCTAACATATTTATTATATGGCCCTTTACAGAAAAAGTTTGCTGACCACTGGCTTAAGGCATGGAGAATGGGAAAGTTCAATGTACTTACTTCTTTGGATGTTTTTATAAGATTTTTTTTATCCATTTTATCTTTAAAGGAAAAAGTAGAAGTACTCAGATCAGGTTACCCATTGTACCTCATTTAAGAAACTGCAAACTAGATATCTAGAGACCACATATTGAAGTGGGCCAGCAGGTAAAGAGAGTATCAACTGTTCTAAATGGCATCAATTCTATTAGCAGATGATCACAGTGCCACTCCCATTAACAAGGAACAAAACTTCAAAGTCTACCATCAAAACACCTCAATACTCCTGGTAGAGGTATCCCACAACAGCAAACTGTACTTATTGACATAAGAAGGGAAGAGAAAGAAAGAAAGGGTGCCAGACATAATGGAAGACACATCTGAGGGCGCTGAAAATGTGTTTATCTCATCACAATGTCTAGGCCTGGCCATGTAATTCTCTTTAAAAGTGTGTGGAAATGGGCCAAGAAGAACCTAAACAAAAAGGTCTTGCTGGGTGTTCCCCTCAGTAGTATATTAGTATTAGATCATACCCTTTCTGTCAAATCACATTTCTACATGGCTGTCCATACTTTGTTGAACCTAAAAATAAACATGGACAATTTTTAAAAATTGAACTGCCGTATTATCTAGCAATGCCACTACTGGGTATTTATCCAAAGGAAAAGAAATCAGTATATCCAAAGAAAAGCTGCACTCCTATGCTTATCCAAACACTGTTCACAATAGCAAACATATGGAATCAATAAACAGATAAAGAAAATATGGTATGTATACACAATTAAACATTATTCTGCCATAAAAAAATAAAATCACATCATTTGCAGTAATATGGATGAAACCGAAGGTAATTAAGTGAAATAATCTAGGCGCAGAAGGACATATATTACATGTTCTCACTTATATGTAGGAGCTAAAAGAAAGTTGATCTCATGGAGATAGAGAATAGAAAGATACCAGAGGCTAGGAAGGGTATGTGGCTGAGATTGAAGAGGCTGGTTAGTGGGTGCAAACACACAGCTAGAGAGAAGAAATAAGCTCCAATATTCTATAGCAGAGTAGTGTGACTACAGTTAGCAACAGTGTATTGTATATTTCAAGGTAGCTAGAATAGAGGACTTGAGATGTTATGTTACCAACACGTAGAAATGATAAATACTCAAGGTGATGGACACTCCAAATACCCTCACTTAGTCACTACACATTCTATGCACGTAGCAAATACTCACATGTAACCCATCAGTATGTAAAATACTTTGCATCAATTTTTTTGAGTCTCGCTCTGTCGCCCAGGCTGGAGGGCAGTAATGTGATCTAGGCTCACTGCAAGCTCCGCCTCCTGGGTTCACGCCATTCTCCTGCCTCAGCCTCCCAAGTAGCTGGGACTACAGGGACCTGCCACCATGCCCGGCTAATTTTTTGTATTTTTAGTATTTTAGTATTTAGCATTTTGTATATTTAGTATTTTAGTAGTGTTAGCCAGGATGGTCTCGATCTGCTGACCTCACGATCCACCCGCCTGGGCCTCCCAAAGTGCTGGGATTACAGGTGTGAACCACCACACCCGGCCCTCTTTGGGTTTTCATTCTGAAGGCTCCCATGTCACCTAAAACTACGAGCAAGTAAATTTGTATCCTTTTTTTTATTTCCTATTAAAAACTGTGGAAAAAAAAAGTAAGAAACCATGTAAAAGAAGTCTTCTCTGAGGGCTGAGATCAGACCCTAAAAGTAAAGAACAAAAAACGTGATTATTTTGTCTAAGCAGGAGATGAAGAACAGACTTAAAGAGACAGCACTTAAAATAAATAAACCAGATCCTAAAATAAAAGATGGTTATAATTTTCTACTGAGAATCTAGTCTTCAACATTTATATTTCAAAATACCTCAGCCTCTTTTATTCCTGAATGATCTTGGGACTCCACTGAGAAAGTAGGAACTTAAATTAGATTGGCAGGTGATTAAGGAAGTGACCAAATTAATTTTTACCTTCAAAATGGTATCCTAGAAATTCTCAAATTTAAAAATTTATGGAAGCACAAATTGGTACTGCATGTAGACTTGGTGAACTGAAATTAGTCCTTTAAGCAATGAATGAGCATATCTGACAGCCCAGTGCTCCCATCCCAAAATAGCTTTATAGTTCTCAGTTCACCTTCTACATATAGCAACATTGAAAAATTGATTATAAAAATAGTTCTCCAAGGAAAGCCACCTGCTAGTGCTAATAGTAAAAAAAAAAAAAAAAAAAAAAAGTAAAGAAGGCTAAGAAAATGATAGCTTTCTAAAGCCATAAAATAGAAGGCTATTGGCTACATGCTATAATGTGATAGTCATGAATGTGGGCATTTCAAAGTGCTATTAGCTATATCCCATGCTCATGTCAAATGAGGTATCAGGACAGAGAGGGGTATAAAGAAGTCCAGTTATGGGACTTGTAGTGTCTCATATATACATTGGTCCAAAATATCAATTAATTTACCAGTAGGTTTTGAATGCCTCCTTGGTAGAGGAGGACTGTATTCATGAATATTAGATTCTAGAGGTGAATGTAACCATAAACCAAGTGCAGAGAGTGGGAGCAAGTACAATCTCCACATACTGTTATGTTGTGATACAGTGTATTCGAAAAGATTCAGCATATTTGACACTCAATAGTAAAGAAAAATTTAGTGTGGAGGCTTTAGGGGATAATATTGCAAAACAGTGAAAGATATAGTCCTTCTAGAAGATCAAATGAAGAGCAAATACCTGGAAGTTATCTACTACAGGATCCAACAGGAAACTTCAGAGAACTATTTGGTACTCTCAATAAAATGTGTTTTCAAATTTTCTACTATAAAATAATAGAGTACTGCTATCTGGAGAGAACAGGCCAGAATAAGAAATTTAAAATGTGATGAAAATGGTAAATTTGTAAAAAAAAAAAAAAAAAAAAAAGATGAAATGAAAATTAAAAATGTAATGAGACACAGATGAATATGCAGGAGTTTAGGATTCCACTCTGAGAATTCACAGGGGCATACGAGTCTGCTCATCAGTTTTCATTATTATTTGCATGTCTTTAAATGGAAATAGGTATACATTCTTAGGATATAAGCCAACCACTGGGTTATAGGGTATATGCACATTCGATGTTAGGAAATACTGTCAAACAATTTCCAAAGTGGCTGTACTAATTTCCATTCCCATAAGCAGTGTATGAGAGTTCCAGTTACCCCCATCCTTGATAACACTTGACTTTTACAGTAGCTACTTTTTCAAAACTAGAATTGATGTGTGTGTGTGTGTGTGTGTGTGTGTGTGTTTATTTGTATCAATTTCTGGTTTTAATTTGTATTTCTCTGATGCCTAGGAAATGTGACCAACATTTTATATGTTTCCTACCCCTTGGATATACTTTTCTGGGTTCACATCGTTTATCCATTTTCTACTGGACAGTCTACCTTTTTCTTATTAACTTGTAGGAGTTCTTTTTTTTTAATTTATTTTTTTTTTATTATACTTTAAGTTCTAGGGTACGTGTGCACAATGTGCAGGTTTGTTACATATGTATACTTGTGCCATGTTGGTGTGCTGCACCCATCAACTCGTCAGCACCCATCAACTCGTCATTTACATCAGGTATAACTCCCAATGCCATCCCTCCCCCCACCTCCTCCCCATAATAGGCCTCGGTGTGTGATGTTCCCCTTCCAGAGTCCATGTGATCTCATTGTTCAATTCCCACCTATAAGTGAGAACATGCAGTGTTTCATTTTCTGTTCTTGCAATAGTTTGCTGAGAATGATGGTTTCCAGCTGCATCCATGTCCCTACAAAGGACACGAACTCACCTTTTTTATGGCTGCATAGTATTCCAT
>NW_012115522.1:19798-55418 GCF_000951035.1 Colobus angolensis palliatus
CAGTTCAACAGGAAGAGCTAACTATCCTAAATATATATGCACCCAATACAGGAGCACCTGATTCATAAAGCAAGTCCTTAGAGACTTACAAAGAGACTTAGACTCCCATACAATAATGGGAGTTCTTTATATATTATAAATACAAGTCCCATTCTGAAGCTTGCCTTTTCATTTTAATAATTTTGATGAACACAATTTATCAATTTTCCCTTATAATTGGACATTTTGTGTACCATTTTGAATACTATTTAAGAAATTTTTGCCTAGATTTCTTAGGCCAATTGTTTAGAATGTTTTCCCCCTCCCAGATGAAAATTGTCTATATTTTTTGTAAGAGCTTTATTATTTTACCTTGCCTATCAAGATCTATGATTCATCTGGAATTTATTTTTGTGCATCAAGAGTCAAGAGACACTTTTCTATATTGATATCCAGTTGAACCAACACTATTAGTAATGAAAAACCTTTGACCATCAATATGGTCACCAATCAAATAACCACATATGTGAGTCCATCATTGACATTTGTATGATGTGGAATCTTCTTATCTACTAGTTCTGACCTAAGGCTAATTCCAGTGAATCTAGAACACTTAGTGCAATCTTCAGATCACAGTGAAAGTTCATGGAAGCCATGTGACAAATGGAGTTACAACCTAAGTCCACCACACGGTTGGCCCAATGAGATGCTGAACCTATTCCTCAGATATTTTTTTAGTTTCTGTGTATATGGTTGGAATAAACAATCAGCAGCTGAGAAAACATTCACATTGGCTTCCTAATACATTAAGAATTATTATGCAAAGAAGAGCCAGTATATCTCCCTCTCCCTACCAAAATATTAAACCAAAAGTCATATATCTTCATGGAAAATTCTGAATTTAATGCTACCATAAATAATTTGAAAGATAAAGGATTGATGACTGCTGCCATACCACCATTTGAATCACCATTTGATCTATGCAAGAAGACAACTGGAGTTTGGGAGATAGCATTAAATCATTGATAACTCAACTAGGTGATGATTTTACTTGGAGCTGCTCTTCCAGATGTGGTCTCTTTATTGTGATCAAATCACAGTAAAAAAAAAAAAAAAAAAAAAACCTATTGCTTAGTGAGCCAAGATCACGCCATTGCACTCTAGCCTGGGCAACAAGAGCAAAACTCCATCTCAAAAAAAAAAAAAAAAAAATACCCTATTGCTTAGTGGCAGGTATTATCCTGGTAAATGCTTTTTATCTATCCCACGAAACAAAAATTACCATAAATATTTGGGTTTTATTTTAAAATTTATTTTTAACTGAAAAATAATAATTGTACATATTCATGGGGTACATAGTGATATTTTGGTACATATATAGTAATCAGATCAGGGTAATTAATATATCCATCTATCATTTAAAAAAAAACATTGTTTCCTGATCTTCTCCTTTGTCCCAACCTCCACCCTCCAATAGACCCCAGTGTGTGTTGTTCTGAAATACGTGTCCATGTGGTCATCATTTAGTTCCCACTTATAAGTGAGAACATATCATATTTGGCTTTCTGTTCCTGTATTACTTTGCTAAGGATGATGGCCTCCAGCTCCTTTCACATCCCTGCAAATGTCATGATCTCATTATTTTTTATGGCTGCACAGTATTCCATGGTGCATATGTACCACATTTTCTTTATCCAGTCTATCACTGATGGACATTTAGGTTGATTCCATGTCTTAACATTTAGCATTTTATTTTCATTTGGTAGGGTCAGAAGCATAACTTTTCAAATATTTGACACAATGATATCTCACCTCTCCAAAACCAAAGGCTTCACCATACCATATGACATTACACTGGTCTACTGTATCCTGCTAAATGAACCTGATAAGCAGGAAGTAGCAGACACCAAGATGCATGCCAACAAATGAAAAACAAATTCTTGAGGAATCGCCACACTGTCTTCCACAATGGTTGAAATAGTTTACACTCCCAACAGTGTAAAAGTGTTCCTACTTCTCCACATCCTCTCTAGCACCTGTTGTTTCCTGACTTTTTAATGATTGTCATTCTAACTGGTGTGAGATGGTATCTTATTGTGGTTTTGATTTGCATTTGTATGGCCAGTGATGATGAGCATTTTTTCATGTGTCTGTTGGCTGCATAAATGTCTTCTTTTGAGAAGTGTCTGTTCATATCCTTTGCCCACTTTTTGATGAGGTTGTTTGATTTTTTTCTTGCAAATTTGTTTGAGTTCTTTGTAGATTCTGGATATTAGCCCTTTGTCAGATGGGTAGATTGTAAAAATAACCATCATTCTGAGCAAACTATCACAAGGACAGAAAACCAAACACCACATGTTCTCACTCATAGGTGGGAACTGAACAACGAGAGCACTTGGACACAGGGTGGAGAGCATCACACACTGGAGCCTGTCATGGAGTGGGAGAATGGGGGAGGGATAGCATTAGGAGATATACCTAATGTAAATGATGAGTTGATAGGTGCAGCACACCAACATGGCACATATATACATATGCAACAAACCTGCACATTGTGCACATATACCCTAGAACTTAAATTTAAAAAAAAAGAAAGAAAAAGAAAAACAAATTCAATGTAGAAGCTGGGTCAGTAAAGTTTCTAAGGAGTCCAATGGTCCGAGTCACACTAGAATATCCCCTTCAACATGAAAGGCAATTTGCTGCACATTAATCTCACCAACGGAGTATTGATCAATTTTTGTGGCCCACTTTAATTTTAAGAAAAACAGGTACCATACTTGTGTGTGATATGCTGACCTATTTATTGAGTATTCTAAAAGACTGTCAAATATGAGTGGGCTCAGAGCAAGAGAAGGCTTGTTGTTCATTGTTCGTTGCAGAGCATGCCACTCTGCCATTTGAACTTATGACCCAGCAAAGTCAACAGTTCTCAGATGTGCACAATCAGGGTACTGTGTGAAAATTGTAGCAAGCCTCAGTAGAGTCCTCCTAGAGGATTTTGCTGTAATTATTCTTTTGATTAAAACCTTTTGGTGGCTACTGGACCTTGTAGAGAGTCAGTGCTTCAACATGGGACATCCAATGAACACAAAAGTGAAGTTATCTATCCTGGATTGGGTATTAGATGATCCTCTAAGCCATAGTCTAGAGTGCCCAGCAAGACTCCATAATCAAGTGGAAGAGGTATATATATGAAATTGAATTCAAATAGATATTAAGGCACAAAATATGTGTTTGCTTTCTGTTTCCAGTGTGCACACTCCTACTGCAATGCCATGTTGCCAAAAACATAGGGTACACAGTGATGTTTTGATACACATAATATCAGAACATAAGGAGGGCCCTACATTAAGTTGATTGAGAAGGAAAATATTATTTCCTGTTTTACCAGATAGCTCTGGATTATACAAGAGTAAATCAGAATTTCCAACAGCATGTTGTTGCCCATTTTATTCAAAAAGAAAAATGGTCTGAGGTATGACTCTTTCTCATTTATTGGGAAATAGCTAGTATTTTGTCCCTATAGATAGATAGATAGATAGATAGATAGATAGATAGATAGATAGATAGATATGCTAAAAAGCTACTAGAGGAATTAATACCTGATTAACACAAAGTAAAAGGGCATAAGACAGATAACACAAATAGAAAAATAGCGAAGTGATAGAACTAAGTATAACTGTATCAGTAATTGCATCAAATGTAAATGGTCTAGATATCCCCAGAGACGGATTAATTTTAAAAAGGAAGACCTGTCTACAGGAAACACACTTGAAACACAAAGGCATAAATAAACTGAATGTAAAAGGATAGAATATCATACAAACACTAATCAAAAGAAAGCCAGAATGGCTATATTAACTTCAGAAAAAATAAACTTTAAGACAAGGAATATTATTAGATCCAAAAAGGAAATTTTATAATGATAAAAGGGTTAATAAATCAGGGAGATATAACAAATATAAAGGTATATGCCCCTAAGAGCTTTAATATACATGAAAGGAATAAAGTAAAAAAAAAAGGGATACATGGAGAATTCAAAACATTATTTTATAATATACTACTTATAGTAATTGATCAAAGGACTAGGCAAAATGTCATTAAAGATAAAAAAAATGAAAAACACTATCCACCACTTCAATTTAGTACTATAAATTAAAAGCCTTAAAAGTACACATTTTGATCAAATAATTACATTCCTAGGAATCTAAAGAATCAGAAATATGAACAAACCTGTAACACAAAATATCCATCTAACTTCATTTCTAATGGTAAGAAATAGATATAACCTAAATTTCTTAGTTTTGTTTTTTAGAGATGGGGGTCTCACTATATTGTCCAAGCTGGACCAGAACTCCTGGGCTCAAGTGATGCTCCCAGAGGTATCAGCCTCTCGAGTGGCTGGGTCCACAGGTGCACACCACTGTGCCTGGCTCTAAATTTTTAATAACACTGAATTTTAGGTATTGCAAATGATCATATGTATATACAAACACTAAAAATGTTTACAAAAATATGTTAACCTAAGTATTTTATCTAACACTATCTGAGAAAAAGGTAAACTTTTAGCAACAGTCATAGGCAGGTAGTGGGGAGGTAAGGGAACTTTGACCTTCTGTAGTTTATATTTCCATATTAAAATTTCAAAATTAAATCTGTATGAATTTTTTAATCAGAAAAAAGGTATTAAGAAAAAGCAGAATGTGAAATTGAATACACAGAAGAATTAACTATGTAAAGCTTAGCTATGAATACATAAAGAATATGACCCCTTCCCTTAAGAAGCTTAGAACTGTGAGGGCAGCTGCGAGATACTCAGGTACAGAGTGAATACAGCCTCCATGAAAGTATATGATGTGGCACCTGCCTGAGATTGGGATGGGAGCAGGTGAGCAGTATGTGAGAGGCTTTGGAGAAACAATCTTTACAGAAAAGCTAAGACAGAGAAAGTTACTCATTTGACCCATCTGCAGCATTTGGCTGTTGACAAATTCCTCCTCCTTAATTTCAAACACTCCTGGTTTCATCTTACATGTCTGACTACTTCTCTGTCTCTTTGATTCACTCATCTTTTTCTACCTACCTTTAAATCTTGAAGTTCCTCAAAACTTGGCGTGGGAGATTCCAAAAACGGCTACAATGCTAAGTAAATACAGAGATGCTGAGGAAACTGAGGTGGCATGGGAGGAGCCTAGAAACAGTATACAATTCTTTCCCCTCTTTACAATTTTGAAGTTCTAGTTCATCATTTATTATTATTATTATTATTATTATTATTATTATGAGATGGAGTCTCACTCTGTTGCCCCAGCTGGAGTGCAATTTGTTATCACAACAATATGCAAACAGGCCAGGAGTGGTGGCTCACGCCTGTAATCCCAGCACTTTGGGAGGCTGAGGCAGACAGATCACCTGAGGTCAGGAGTTCAAGACCAGCCTGGCCAATATGGTGAAACCCCACCTCTACTAAAAATACAAAAATTATCCAGGCATGGTGGCGGGCACCTGTAATCTCAGCTACTCAGGAAGCTGAGGCAGGAGAATCGCTTGAACCTGGGAGGCAGAGGTTGCAGTGAGCCAAGATCGTGCCACTGCACTCCAGCCTGGGAGACAGAGCCAGACTCCATCTCAAAAAAAAAAAAAATAGTTTAAGAAATCAAGTAATATAAAACTAATCATGAAAAGAGGCATCTCTACTCCACCCGTCTGTACCCCTCTTCTCCTCCACCATCCTCCCAGTGTATTTCTAGCCCAGCTGTAAACTAATCATGATATAGTGTTTCCATCAGTAGGAGTGCATTAAGAAAGGTCCTGTAATTACATTTCTTTCTTGTCCCATTTTCTGGGTTTTGGAAAAATTATTAATGCCTCTTCTTTTTTTTTTTTTTTTTCCTAATTAGAAAGTCTCAGGATCTCCCACATGTTTGTAAATCCTCGTCAAAACTATTTCCTGGGTGGGCAAATGCATCAGATAATCGTTTATACCACACCCTCTCCGTTTTAAATTCTCTGTAGTTAGAGAATGATTTCTAACTCCTGAGGCGGGCAAGTGTGGTTGGCTGGCTTCTCAGGTGGGGAGGTGGGCATGGGGCATGGCGTTAGAAGTATAACAGAAACTTCCAGGTAACCCCCTCTGCTTTTAGTCCCATGACTTAACCTCATCCTCCATGGAGCCTGCTGCTACCAAATCCTGAACAGCTCTCAATTCTCATCAGCAGTGCTGGGTTTCCATCTTCCTCTGTTCTGCTTTCAGTCTTAAAAACATGTGTTTACATCTCCTGTCCATTGTTGCCTCTTCTCTTTCTCTAAAATCTTATGGTTTGACTTATTTTACTATCAATTTAGTGAGAATCGTGAAGGGCAGAAAGAGGAATGTCTTCAGTCCATCACTGAACAGCACTCCTATCCTTACCTTTTTAATCAACTTGTACCAAAGTTACCTTTTCTTCTGTACAATTCCTTTCTCAGCTACCCATGTACCTGTGTGTGCCCCTCCTAACCCATGTAGTCAAGATCCCACTTCCCTTCTTCCCTCACCTGGCCGATCTTGATCTCCTATTAACCTTTTCCTGTGGAGTAACATCCTGGACATCAGATGCAGACAAGGAGAAACAAAGGAAACTTGAGAATATTTTGAATATAGTGGTTCTTCTCTGAGAAGTCATCTGGCTCCTTCCCTCAAGGAGAGGCCACTTCCCTAACTCAATGTCCTCAGGAAAAAGTCAGCCTTAGTAGCTCACCCATCATCCCTTCATCATGCAGGGCTCCCAGGTCACATTGAGGTCCAGCCAATTGACCTGCAATGCATTCTTATTCCTGGAATGTTGACATCTCCCTGGTAACCATTTCCATGGGTTCTTGCTTGTTTTGGGGTTGCCATTTAACAGAGAATTGAAGGCTGCAAACTTTTCTGGAATTCTTACTGAAATTACTTTCGTTTGGAGACATTATACTAATCCCATTATATAGCAGGCTCAAATTTCTAACAGGGTCCACATAGTACAAAATACCCACATGTATGCCTATCTTCTCTACCTATACTCACTCCTTGGGTGTCCTCATCCCATTTATGCTTTTACATGCCACCTCTATGCTGGTGGCTCACACATCTGTTTCTAAAGTCCTGGCCTCAACATGTGTATATTTGACTGTCCACTCTACATTTCTACTTGGCTGTCAAATAGGTATCTCCTAACACAATCAAAACCAAGCTCTCAGTGCAGCAAACTTTAGCTCTGGCAATCTTATCATTATTAGATTGTAAATGATTTTTTAAAGTTCTTTTATCTGTACATATCACCAGCAACTGACTGAGAAATTGACTGTATTTTGGTTTCTTAGCCGTGGACTACATCAGGTATCCGTCTCATCAAGATATCTATCTTAAGACTGTTTTGGAGGTCTGGGCTTTTATGACCCCATGGTAGATCTCAGGGACTTTTGTTTAAAACAAAAAAAAAAAACACCAACAACAATAAAAGCAAGTTTTCTGAGGCATGGTTGAAAATAGAAAAGGCTGCCAGGTATGGTGGCTCATGCCTGTAATCCCAGCACTTTGAGAGGCCGAGGCAGGCAGATTACCTGAGGTCAGGAGTTCAAGACCAGCCTGGCCAACATGGTGAAACCCTGTCTCTACAAAACATACAAAAATTAACTGGGCATGGTGGTGTATGCCTGTAATCCCAGCTACTTGACAGGTTGCGGCAGGAGAATCACTTGAGCCTGGGAAGTGGAGGCTGCAGTGATCTGAGATCACACCACTGCACTCCAGCCTGGGCCACACAGCAAGACTCTGTCTCAGAAAAACAAAAAAGAAAGAAAAGAAAATAGAGAATGCTTAAAGAATCGATGTGGGATGTGGAGGTAGAAGGTCGGGAGGAAAAATGCTGAGTTCCCCAAGGGGTGTACATGCCCCCAGCACTTGGAGATAAACAGAATATATTTAACCATTTATCTTAATTCTAAATATATATTTAAATATTAATATAAATTTCATTTAACATTGTTAAACAATAAAAGTTCTTTCTAAGTATAATTTTAAATGGCTGTTCTGTATGGATCTAATACAATTTCCCTTCATTTTCTGTTCAGTGGATATTTAACTTGTTTCTATTTTTCACAGTTATGAATGATGCTATAATTAATATATTTTGTGGAAATCTGCATTTTGGATTATTTCCTTAGGATAGATTCTGAGAACTGGAAGTGCCAAATCAGACAATATTAACAGTTTGAGAGTTTTCAATACATACAATCAAAGTGTAATACAAGCATGTAATTACAATGTAAAATTTAAACAAGTATGCTCAAGCATTAGACGTTTGCTGTTTGATAATTGCATACTTAAAACAATCGCATTGTTTTATTTTACATTCATCTGATTATTATTTTTTTGTTGGGGGACAAGGGCTCACTCTAGCACCCAGATTGTAATGCAGTGGTGCAATCAGAGCTCACTGCAGCCTGGACTTCCCAGGTTTAGGCTATTCTGCTGCCTTAGCCTCCTGAGCAGTTCAAACTACAGGCGCGTGTGCCGCCATGCTCGGCTACGTTTTTAAGTTTTTTGTAGAAATGGGGTCTCGCTATTTTAACTAGGCTGGTCACAAACTCTTGGGCTCAAATGATCCTCCCGCCTCAGCTTCCCAAAGTGCTGGGATTACAGCATGAGTCACCATTTGAGAGTAAAATTTTTAATGTTTCATGGGTAATTCTCTGAATTGTTCACAACTTTTTCTCTTTTACTGAACTTGAGTCTTAATATATTTTTATTGATTTGTGATTTATTTATATACTAAACATGATATTCCCTTAGAGAGCTCTTAAAAATACTTTCCTTCTTTGTTATTGGTTTTTTACTTTGTATTGTTTTGTTTTAAATTTTTAAGTCTAAACAAGTTTTTAATTTTCTTTAGGTAAGAAATCACATCAATCTGTCTTCTCTTTCATTGTCTTTGGGCTAAATATCCTATCCAATCTCTGGATCAGAAGACTATTCATTTTTATTTACATTTTGTTGTTTTTAATGCAGTCTTTTAATCCATCGGAAAACAGGTGAGCATTTAGAAAAATAATTCTACACAGACTATTTTCTAATTACTTTATAATCATTAAATAATCCTACCCTTTATTACTTATGTCATTTATCAGATAGTACATTTTATTGGTATCAAATTCTTCTTCTGAATTATCTATTTACCTACTTATCTGCTGGTACTGTGCAGATATAATTGCTATGCTTTATAATAGGTAATAAACATTTTCAGTACAATCCAGTAAGCTTGTTTCTGCCTCATTATATTTTTTTCAGCATTTTCTTAATGTTGTTATATTTCACCTGTTCTTCTAAGCGATACTAAAAAAATTGGCAATTTCCAAAAGCAAAAAGAAATCCAATTTAATTTTTATTGTAATTACATTAAAACTTTAAGTTAATTTGGGAAGAATTGACATTCCACATTAATCTTGCTTTTCTTCAGAAACATTTTACGTGTCTGCATCATTCAAATTCTTTTCTGTCTCTCAGATAAATTTCATCATTTCTCCATAAAGATTCACAGGTTTCATTTTAGTGTTATTCATAGACATTTTCTCTTTTTTGTTGCTATTACAAACAGAATCTTTTTTTTATTGTAACTGCTAACTGGTTACTGCCACAGAAATTAGCCACAATAATTGTAACCACAAAAACTTGTAAAGTAAGTATTAGCAAATGCTCACTCATGTAAAGGAGAACAAAAATCTCTGTAAAATCCTTATTATGCATCTAACTTCAAGAGTTGTAATTTTCTGATGAATCCTCTAAAATAAACTTTATATACCCCAATGTAATTAAATAAGTTGATTTGTTCAATTATTTAAGCAATAAACTTTTGGATAAAGTATACTACTTAGTAAACCAACCATTATTAGTTGGAATGGCTGACCTGGGATAATTTCTGCCAGTGATCAGATCACAGAGCCAGTTGTATACTGAGATTTCTCCTAGTCTGTGATAATAAAGCCATGCAATCTGCTTAAGGAAGAATGCTTAACTTTTTCTCCTCTCTAACGGGGAAACGCAGGGAAGAGGGCAGGTGCCCCCCTTGTTTGAAGGTGGTATGGTCTCTAAGAGACATGTGCCATACAGAAGAAAGACCAGAATGTGTCCTTTTTGTAAGGGCACTTTTCCCATGAAAATGAATTAATCTGGGCAGGCTGTCAATGACTGTCAATTGTTACATGTAACAAAATTTCAACTCAACCCAGCTTAAGACAAAACAAAGCAATTTCTTGACTCGAATCACTGGGAAGCCCAACAGGAGACCAGGCACACTCAGGGTCTTCCTCTTTCTCCCGGCTTCATCTGCCTCCTCATTTTTCCTTCCTTTCTGCTTGTCTATGCTTCTTCCTTATTAGCTTCACTCTCCAATGGAGATAAATACAGTTTATCTCTAACTCTAAAACTCACGTGTCTTCTCAAATATTTGCCATGTGTATTAGTCTGTTCTCATGCTGCTAATAAAGACATACTGGAGACTGGGTAATTTATAAAGGAAAGAGGTTTAATGGACTCACAGCTCCACATGGTTGGGGAGTCCTCACAGTCATGACAGAAGGCAAAGGAGAAGCAAAGTCACATCTTACATGGGAGTACGATAGAGAGCTTGTGCAGGAATTCCCATTTATAAAACCATCAGATCACGTGAGACTTATTCACTATGGCGAGAACACTATAGGGGAAACTGCCCCCATTATTCAATTATCTCCACCTGGCCCCACCCTTGACACATAAGGATTATTACAATTCAAGGTGAGACTCAGGTGGGGACATAGCCAGACTATACTACCATGTACTTCTCATTTTCTCTGGTTAACATCTCATTAATACAGTAAGCCAATATGAAGTTCTGAACAATGTCCAGATAATGCAAGTCCCTTCAGACTGTATTACAACAGAGGGAAAGACAGCATAGTCTAGATGAAAGACCATAAATACGTACTGTTGTTCAATCCACAAAAATGAAAACTGGTTCTCAACTTTCTTCTTGATAATGGAAAGAATACATTCACCATACTGATAGCTGTAGACCATTTATCCAACACTATGTTAATGTGTTCTAGCAAAAGAGTATCAGGCATTGCAACCACAAATGATACTACTATGTGATTACATTTGTGGTAGTCCACCATCATCTACCAGAAATTATTTGGGTTTTGTAAGATTTAAACTGGTGAACTAAATGGAAATATGATGGGATGACCACTTCTACCTTTTTTAAGTCTTTGCATAGGGGTATTAATCTCTGGAATATACCTAGCTTGCAATATTGTTTTAATTTACTTAATTTATTTAATTTAATTAGAAATAAGACAGTTTCTAAGGCTTCCAAGTGGCCTCTCCATATAACCTCTCCTCACAACCCAAAGGCCAAGAAACCAATATGAGAATGCTACCAACTTCCACATATGTCCATTCTAAGAAGACTTTTCTTCTTTTCTAGTATAATCACTGAAAGCTAGAAATTCCACTCTAAGCATTACATCTTACAATTTTGATGTTGTGGTTTCATTACCATTCCATTTGAAACATTTCCTAACTTGCCTTGTAATTTCATTTGAAACACATGGATTCCTTCGAAGTGTTTCCATTCTAATTAATTATTTTGGAAAGGGGGAAATGACTACTGAGTGGGTTTTTGGATCCTTTTTGAGCTGGACTTAGCCAAGACTCCATTCATTACCTAGATCCCATATGCCATCATTCTGAGAGACATAATAATGCTTTTGGTCCCCAGATATCAATGTCAACTTGGACCCTGTGTCCCAGAGTCTTCAAAATGTTGAGGTATTCCACTTTACACAGTGTGGGGTTTTCCCAGTGCAGCACTACCTGAGTAAACAACCACCATCTTTTTGGAAAAGAACTTGGAAACTAATTAATGCATACACCTGCTATGGCACTTCTGCATGCTTCCTCACGGGAAAGATTTTCTCCTTCAGTCAGTGTCTGGGAAGTGACTCCATTCAAAAATTGGGCAAGAATAGTGAAATTTTATTGGGCTAACTGCTACTGGACTTCCTGACCATGCTGCTCCCCATTTTTTTTTTCTTTTTTTTCAAGACGGAGTCTCGCTCTGCCACTCAGGCTGGAGTGCAATGGCGTGATCTCGGCTCACTGCAACCTCCACCTCCTGGGCTCAAGTCATTCTCCTGCCTCAGCCTCCCGAGTAGCTGGGACTACAGGCACTCGCCACCACTCCCAGCTAATTTTTGTATTTTTTAGTAGAGACGGGGTTTCACAGTGTTGGCCAGGATGGTCTGAAATTCCCAACATCGTGATCTGCCCACCTTGGCTTTCCAAAGTGCTAGGATTATAGGCGTGAGTCCCTGCGCCCAGCCCCTGATCATTCATCCTGATTTCTTTTGCTTATATATTAACAAATGAAGCAATACTCTTATCAACGGTCATTTCTCTTTACCGTAGTAACATCATGTGCTATTAAACATTTCCATAGCTCTCTGGAGTTCAAGCCTGCCTGGCTACCATTCCAAGCCTGCTACTTATTGAGAGGTGAAGCCATCTGGATTTCCTGGATGGAGTGGGGACTTGGAGAACTTTTCTGTTTTACAAGGGGATTGTAAAATGCACCAATCAGTGCTCTGTAAAAATATACCAATCAATGCTCTGTAGCTAGAAGTTTGTAAAATGGACCAATCAGCACTCTGTAAAACAGACCAATCAGCATTCTGTAAAATGGAACAATCAGCAGGACATGGGTGGGAACAAATAAGGGAATAAAAGCTGGCCACCCCAGCCAGCAGCACCTACCCCAGGCAGGCCACCAGCTGGGGTTTCCTTCTATACTGTGGAAGTTTTGTTCTTTCGCTCTTCACAATAAATCTTGCTGCTGCTGACTCTTTGGGTCCATGCCATCTTTAAGAGCAGTAACACTCATCGCAAAGGTCCACAGCTCCATTCTTGAAGTCAGCGAGACCACAAACCCACCAGAAGGAACCAACTCTGGATACATTATTACAATAATTGCACCCAGTTTGCTTTCAATGGGTAAGCAGTGCCACCTGGCCTCCATCACGAAGGACAGTTCTGTAACAGTCTCCTGCTATCAGTTCTGACCTACAAAGCTCTCAACAGAGGCCATAGCTGATCCTTTTTTGAATCCTGTGATCTGGACCTTGGATGAGTCTTCAGGGTTGTCCCAGATTGAGGCAAGCTGGCCATGCCTTTGTACCCCTGAAACGACCAGTCATTGACTGCAGACTGCACAAACATCCCCAGGAGAAAGTGTAACTTTTGGTGGAGCAGCTCACTTCAGCCCACAATTCCCAAAAAGAGAGGGAGCTGGGAGCTGGGAGCTGTGACCAGCCAGCACTCCCAGCAGCTGGGAAAATGAGAGCCTTGGTACAGAAGCGGGGGATTTGAAAGTGCATGCCAGCATTTACCACAGCAGCATATATTTGAGGAATGGTTAAAAAAACAAAACAAAACAAAAAAACCTATAGTTTTTAGAAGGTAGGAGAACAGAGAAACGCCTTTAAAAAAAAAAAAATTGACCCCGTCTCTACTAAAAATGCAAAACATTAGCCGGGCGTGGCGGCGGGCCCCTGTAGTCCCAGCTACTCGGGAGGCTGAGGCAGGAGAATGGCGTGAACCCGGGAGGCGGAGCTTGCAGTGAGCCAAGATAGCGCCACTGCGCTCCAGCCTTGGCGACAGAGCGAGACTCCGTCTCAAAAAAAAAAAAAAAAAAAAAAAATTTGAATTACACTCTAGCTCCATAGAGTTAACAAATAAACAAATTCAGGAGATTAGGCACATAACTCCGAAGTAGTCACTGAATAACTCCCAAGGCAGGAAATTTTCTGTGATACTGTGATTTATAACAAGAAATACACATTTGGTCTTCATCTAGGTTCCAAATTTCGGAAGTGATACGTGTCTTTTTATATGTTAATGAGATGACTGATGGTGGAGGGGACCCTTGGTAGCCTCGGGATGAGGGTTAATTGCCAGGGGAGCCAACCAAGTGATTAGAGGGTTGGAACTTTCAGCCCCACCCCCTTACCCCCTGGGAGAGGAGAGGGGCTGAAGGATGAGTTGATCACCCATGGCCAATGATTTAATCAATCTTGCCTATGCAATGAAGCCTCCACCAAAACCCAAAAGGTCAGTCCCAGGAGAGCTTCTGGGTTGCTGAACATATCCATATTCCGGAAGAGTGGTGCACCCCAGCTCCACAGAGATGGAAGCTCCTGTGTTCTAGACCCTTCTGAACCTCTCTTATGTATCTCATCTGGCTGTCCCTTTGTATTCTTTAATACATCCTTTGTAATAGCTCAGCAATAGTAAGTAGAGTGCTTCCCTGAGTTTTGAGCCACTCTAGCAAATGTAAATCCGAGGAAGGGGTTATGGGAACCTCCAATTTATAGTCAGTCGTCAGAATTTGCAATTGGCATGAGAAGTGGGAGGTAGCCTTGTGGGACAGATCCCTTAACCTGTGGGTTCTGACTTTCCAGGTAGATAGTGTCAGAGCTGAATTACAGTGTAGGACACTCGGTTTCAGAGAATCAGTTGGTGTGGAAGAAAAACCCCACACATCCAGCTCTGTTTTGAGTGTGAGAGTAGCAAAAACAGTTTAGTTTCTCTTATCTCCTGGACCTTTTCTGGATACATTCTTTCACTTCAGCTTTATGAAGAACTAGGGTATTTGGATTGCACACTGGTGCCCTGAAAGTCCAAAGATGTCCACAGATGTATTTTGACTGGCACACCGAGTGTTTTCTAAAAATTGAATTTGTTGCAGTTAAAATCAGTAAATCTTACAATAAAATATAATTGTTGATATCTCTTGAAAAATTGCAACTCTAGGAACACTGGTCCAACAAGAGTACATTTTGAGGAGTAGGCTGCCCTCTCCCCAGTGTTATACTCAAAGGCCAGCACCCAGCCAAGCTGGCCAGTCCCTGCTGGTGAAAGCTCTTTTGATTGCCCAGGGCATAACAGATCAGAGTTGGCAGAGGTTCAGGCTGCAGTGAGTTTGCACCACTGAGCAGCCAAGAGCCTGGAGTGTTTTTTTTTTTTATTTCCTAGGCTTGCAAAGCATCCCTAGTAGAATTTGCAAACACTTAGATCCATCTAATTCTTTAAAACCTCTAATCTCTAAAGGCCAACCATGTAAACAGACAGAGGCTGAGACAATATGCCAAGGGTTTAAAGAGAACTGATCACATTTTTGGACAGTCCACAATATCCTCCTTTAAATGTAGTAATAAACAGAAATTATGCTATATCCCATAATGCTGACTTCTGGGCCAGAATTTTTTTTTAATTTCCCCCAGATTATCTACCACCCTACCATTTAGTATTAAAAGGTGTTTTTAAAGAACTTTTTCATTTTAAATGTGAGCATCTTTATGAAATCCTCCTGCTCAAAAAAAGGTTGTCACTGGACGCAAAGCATGCTATGCCATTCAGATTCCTGAGATTCATAACTGTGTGGCATACTATGTATAGTTGACCAATGAATTTTGAGTGACCACGTACTCAAATAGACAGCAAGCATCTTGCCAAAAGGAAATTTAAACGTTAAGAGCAATCACACCTAAACGACGAGGTAATCAAGAAAGAAATGGCATGCAGAGATTTCCATCATTTAAGACTGGGATTGGGATGCAGCCTCCTTAATGTGAACAGGGAAAATTGTGGTTACTTTTACTTTTAACAAAGTGTGTGGGGTTTTCTTCCCTCATCACAGAGAGGGACAAAATTCAAATCCTTGACCATGGTCTGAAACACACATCTCTTGAAATGAATAGCACTCAGGAAACAAACAGTGGCTCAGGTCTGTAATCCCAACACTTCAGGAGGCCAAGGTGGAAGGATCGTTTGAGACCAGGAGTTTGAGATCATCCAGGGAAACATAATCAGACCCTCGTCTCTACAAAAAATTTAAAAAATTAGCAGGGCATGGTGGTGCATGCCTGTAGTCCTAGCTACTGGGAGACTAATACAGGAGGATCGCTTGAGCCCAGGAGTTCAAGGCTACAGTGAGCTATGATTGCACCACTGCACTCCTGGCTGGGTGACAAAGTGAGACCCTGTCTCTAAAAATAAATAAAAAGAAAAAAATAAAAACAAGCCATCAGGATCTTTATATACAAACCCCAAATGGTGACTAGTAAAGTCTTCATCCTAGGGGTTAGGTAGGTGTTTCCTAATAACCGTGTTTCTTTGGTAATAATGGATTTGGCTGATGCAGGCAGAATAAGGAGAAAGATGATGTGATGCCCTGAGAAAACCAGGAAGGATCCCGACATTGGACACTTTCCAATGGTAAGATGAACCCATCTCACTGGAGTCTTGTGGGAATGAGGTAATCAAAATCATGCTATGGCCTATTATGCATAGAAGGATGAACAGATGTTTTTGATCTCCTCGGAGGAGCCAGCACATAGGAAAGGGTGCACGCAGCATGCAGTCTCATTTCTGCAGCCTTAATGTGCATCAGCATCACCCACGGAGCCAGTCTCTCAGGGTGGGGCCCAGGAATTCACATTTTTTGGCAAACAGCATAGGTGACTCAAATAGAGGTGGTCTGTGGACCCTGTTTGCATAAACCTTGCATATAAGTGAACCAGAAGGAAGAACCTTCTAGAATTTGGGAGCTAAATCTCTAGAGCTTTCCTAGTGACCTGCACAGTGTCTAGAAAGCAGAGGAAAGGGATTTGAGACAAAGTGGCTTCTATTTTTTGAGACAGGGGTCTGGCTCTCTTCCTCAGGCTGGACTGCAGTGGCACCATCATGGCTCACTGCAGCCTTGAACTCCCTAGCCAAAGCGATCCTCCTGCCTGGACCTCCCAAAGCAGTGGGATTACAAGGGTGAGTCACCACACCCAGCCTCAAAGTGGCTTTTTTAAGAATAAAACCTAATTGGCTACATCAGCAGGAGGTCAAGAGGTAAAAATTATAGTGGAAAGAGGTCTAGAGTAAGAATAATATTGTTGTAGTTCTTGTCTCCCATTATCTCTGACAGAGTAAACTTCAACAAATCATGTTACTATTTGTATTTCTTTGACATGATTTTCTCCATGAATAAAATGAGATTAGCCTACAATTTTTAGGTGCCCAGTATTTTCTATTGCTTCCTAACAAATTACCACAAAATTAATGGCTTGTGTATTAGTCCGTTCTCACACTTCCAGTAAAGACATACCTAAGACTGGGTAATTTATGAAGAAAAAGAGGTTTAATGGACTCACAGTTTCACACGGCTAGGGAGGCCCCACAATAACGGCAGAAGGCGAAGCAGGAGGAAAGGCACGTCCCACATGGAGGCAGGCAAGAGCGTGTGCAGGGGAACTACCCTTTATAAAACCATCAGATCTCATGAGACTTATTCACTATCACAAGAACAGCACAGGAAAGCCCACCCCCAAGATTCAATTACCTCCCACCAGGTCCCTCCCACAACACATGGGTACTATGGAGCTACAATTCAAGATGAGATTTGGGTGGAGACAGTCAAACCATATCAGCTTGAAACAGCAACAGTGTATTATCTCACAGATTCTGGTGGCTAGAAGTCGGGGCTTGGCAAGGTTGGGTTATCTGTTCAGAGTCTCACTGAGTTGAAATCAAGGTATCAGCCTGGGCTGCCAACCTGAATTCTAATCTAGAGTTCAAGGTCTTCTTCTGTTATGGACTGAATTGTGTTCCCCCAAAACCCATACATTGAAACCCAGCTCCCAGTGTGACTTATATTTGGAGGTAAGACCTATAAAGAAAAGGACTGGTGTCCTTATATGAAGAGGCGGTGGCCGAATGTGATGGCTGATGTCTGTAATCCCAGCACTTTGGGAGGCTGAGGCAGGAGGATCACTTGAGGCCAGGAGGAATTGAGGTTACAGTGACCTATGATCACACCACTACACTCCAGCCTCGGTGACAGAGTGAGACTCTGTCTCTAAATAAAATATAAATATTAATGCTTTTTAGAAATAAAAATAAAAAGAGGAAGTGATACCAAAAATAATCTCTTCCCCTTCACTCCCACATGCTGCATGCAGAGGAAAGGCTGCAGGAGGGCATAGCGAAATGGTGTCTGACTGCAAGCCAGGAAGAGAAGACTCACCAGAAATCAACACTGCCAGCACCTTGATTTTGTGCTTCCAGCCTCCAGAACTGTAAATAAACAAATTCCTGCTGTCCAGGCCACCTAGTCTATGGTATTTTGTTATGGCATCACAAGTGGACTAATACATCTTTGAAGCTCACATGGTTATGGCATAATTCAGTTCCTTGTGGTTGTAAGACTGAGGTTGTTTCTGTGCTGGCTGTCAGCCAGGGGCTGCCCTCAACCCCTAGAAGGTACCTACAATCCTCACCAGGGTCCCTTGCATCTTCAAGTCAGCAATGGAGAAATTCTCACACACTGAATCTTCTTGGTGCTTCACAACTTTGTCTTCCTCTGTCTCTAAACTCTAGATCTTGATCTAGATCTAGATTTAAAAAGCTTATGTAGTTAGGTAAGTCTCACCCTGATAATCTGTCCACTTTAAGGTCAGCTGATATGGGACCTTAATTACATCTGGACATCTCTAAGCAGTCCATACATTTGTGTTTAATTAAACAATGGGGAAGAGGTATGGGTGCACCAGGGTGCAGGAATCTTGGGGGCCATGTTAGAATTCTGCCTACCATATACCTTCCAAAAAAATCAGCTAAGCTCTAATACTGTATAGTTTTATAATATAAAGAAATTTCTTCATTTTTTTATTACATTTATAATATTTCTAGCCAATCTGGACATATTATACAGTACCATTAAAAAGTTTCTAATCTTATGTTTTTCTCCTCAAAAAAATAACATCTGTGGTCATCAGCTTTTTAAAAATTTTTAGTTTTGTATTTTCGTGGGTACATAGGTGTATATATGTATGGGGTACGAGATGTATTGATACAGGCATGCAATGTGAAATAAACACATCATGGAGAATGGGGCATCCATCTCCTCAAGCATTTGTCCTTTGAGTTGCAAACAATCCCATCACACTCTTTAGGTTATTTTTAAATGTATAGCTATTATTCACTATAGTCACCCTGATGTGCTATCAGATAGTAGGTCTTATTCATTCTTTCTAATTTTTTGTATCCATCAACCATTCCCACCTCCCCAACAGTCCCTACTATCCTTCCAGCCTCTGGTAACTATCCTTCTACTTTCTATATCCACAAGTTTAATTGTTTTGATTTTTAGATCCCACAAATAAATGAGAACATGTGACGTTTGTCTTTCTGTGCCTGACTTATTTAACTTAATGATTTCCAGTTCCATCCATGTTGTTGCAAATGACTGGATCTCATTTGTTTTTCATGCCTGAATAGTACTCCATTGTATATATGTACCACATTTTCTTTATTCACACGTCTGTTGATGGACACCTAGGTTGCTTCCAAATCTTAGCTGTTGCTTTTTTTAAAGAGATTAAACAGAGTAGAGATTAAACATTAGTAGGGTATTTTTCCCCAAAACCTCAAAAATAAGCAGAGCAACATATTTGGTCTACTAATTTCCATCTTTAAAAGGATAAAACTGAAGATATTTAAAATCATTTGGTCCACTAGTTTTAAAACATTTCTTTAGCTGAGGTATTCTCTAATCAAGTGAAATCCTACACAGAACCACAGATAATAATTAGGCTGAAGTAAAAAATGGAGTCCCACTTGGTTCACAGTAAATACAGAAGCACATCTGTGCATAAAATGATCCGAAAGTCACCAATTTAATTCTACTCCCCTGTGATACTGAGACTTTCAAGTGTAGAGACAGGCAGGATATGCCTTGTCAAGAGAAGACTATATTTTAAAATCAGAGGTAAAGTCAAACCTAGAACTCAGATTTCCCAAGTCTTGATTTCATGTCCTTTGCAGTCAGCATGTGTAGTAAACTCTGGTTCTTTCCCTGAATATTTTCCCCCTCATCAGCTTTTTGTATCCATCATATAATTATTGGAAAGGTAGATTAAGTCCACTTACAAAGAGAGAGCCTGATTATTTGAACCTAATCAAGGTAGTCCCTTTACAGTTAACTAGTTAAGGTAAACCAGACCTAAGCCACTGTGTAAATATCATTCCTTGGGCCAACATGTTTGTGTTAGAAATTAGCATATGACCCCATACAGGCCATTTAGTCCTGAAAGGAACTTTACTGCCGAAGAAACTCCCTGGCTGAGTGCAGTGGCTCATGCCTGTGTAACCACAACACTTTGGGAGGCTGAGTCAGGAAGAATTACTTGAGCCCAGGAGTTTGAGACCAGCCCAGGCAACATGGTGAAACTCTCTCTCTACAAAAAATACAAAAAATTAGCTGGGCATGGTGGCACACACCCATAGACCCAGTCACCTCAGAGACTAAGGTAGGAGAATCACCTGAACCTGGGTGGTTAAGGCTGCAGTGAGCCATGACTGCACCACTGCACTCCAGTCTGGGCAACAGAAATAGACCCTGTCTAAAAACGGAAAGAAGAAAAAAAATTCCTCAGTCTCTTGAATCAGTAAAAGCCAGTCCTCACGAAGATTGATGCTGAGCTTTGAAACATCTCAGTATTAATTGGATTAAGGTAATCAGCCCATCCTGCATGTCTTCCAGAAGCAAAAGTAAATCATCATGACCTAAGACAACATTGCCCAGCCTCAACTTTTTATTATAATTTTTCATGCATCACACAGAGCACTCAACCTAAATTTGCCAGACATCAAATAGACAAGAATTTTCTGTAGTTAAGAAATAAACAGACAGCAGAAACAGACCCATGGAAAACCCAGATATTTTACTTGTTAGACACAAAATTTAAAATAACTGTGGTTGATATATTCAATTTAATAAGGCATGATGGAAATTCTCACAACTGAAAAATATTTTAAAAATCAAAAGAAAATTCTGAAACTGAAAACCACAATTATTTGTATGGCTCAATTGAAGATAGAATTAATGACAAAAAGATAATTCATAAGAAAATATTTGGAATGGATTATAGAGAGAAAAAAACTGGAAAATACAAAGAGAGTTTAAGAAACCTAAGGAATATGATCAAAATGTGTAACAAATATAATTGGGCTTCCAGAATATGAGAGAAGAATGGGAATTAAGTGATATTTTATGTCATAGTGCTAAGGATTTTCCAAAAATAATGAAAGACATCAATCTACATCAAAAGGACTTACAAACCCTAACTAGGATAAATACAAAGAAAGTCAGATCTAGGTACATCAAAGTAAAACTGCTGAAAATCAAAGGAGAAAATTTTTAAAGAAATCAAAGTTTAAAAAAAAATTTTCTGGGCACAGTGGCTCATGCTTGTAATCCCAGCACTTTGGGAGGCCAAGGTGGGCGGATCATGGGATCAGGAGATTGAGACCATCCTGGCTAACACGGTGAAACCCCGTCTCTACTAAAAATACAAAAAAAATTAGCCAGGTATGGTGGCATGCACCTGTAGTCCCAGCTACTTGGGAGGCTGAGGCAGGAGAATCTCTTGAAACCATGAGGCGGAGCTTACAATGAGCCAAGATCGCACCACTGCACTCCAGCCTGGGTGACAGAGTGAGACTCCATGTCAAAAAAAAAATAAAATAAAATTTCCTTCAAAGGAAAAAACTTGGACTAACTTTTCAAAAGAAAGAATGGAAGTCAAAAGATGATGGAATATCTTCGAGGTGCTCTAACATAACATTTTATACACAATAAAAATACCTTTTAAAAGTGAAATTCAATAAACCTTGTTTAAACAAATGAGAATTGAGAAATTTCACTACCAGCAGACCCATAAAACAGGAAAATAGAGAGGGAGAAAGAATGAATTGGAAAAATATAAAACAAATAAGATGATAGATTTAAACACAAATATTTAAGTAGTTATACTAAATTCACACTGACTAAATGCTCCAACTAGGAGACAAACATTAGACATATAAACATACAGATTTAAAAAAACAAAATAAAACATCTCTATACTCCTTATAAGAGACACATCTTAAGTATAAAGACATAGAAAGGCTTAAAATTCACGCTGACTAAATACTTCAACTAGGAGACAAACATTAGACATATCAACATATAGATTTAAAAAGCAAAATAAAACTTATCTCTATACTCCTTATAAGAGACACATCTTAAGTATAAAGACATAGAAAGGCTTAAAGCAAATGCTGTAATAAGATGCACGATGCAAATGCTAACCAAAGGAGAGTTTGTACACCTACAGAAATACCATAGGAAGGTGACATTCTAGCAATAAGCATAATTACAAGTGAATCATAATTACACGCGCATAATAACAAAAAGACCATTTTAGCAGGAAGTTGTAACAATTTTAAATGTGTACACACCTATTGGTATAACCTAAAAATAGATACACAAAACCTTGACAGAACTAAAAGAAGGAAGTAGACAAATACACTATCATGATGACATTAACATAGCTTTCTGAATCATTGATAGGACAAGCAAACAAAAAATAATCCAAGATAGAAAATTTGAACACAATTACATGTATCTACTAATATAGAACACTGACCTTAGCAACTACAGAAAACTCATGGAAGACTTCCCAAAATTAAACATAAGCTGGGTCATAGAGCAAGTCTCAAAAATTTCAAAGGATTAAAATCAATCAATATGTTCTCTGATCATAATGAAATTAAACTAGGACTCAATAACAGAAATGCAACTGGAAATTACTCAGTTTTTTCAAATTGAATAATGCATTTCAAAATTACCCATGAGTCAAAGAAGAGATAACAAAGTTAGAAAATACTTTTAGCTAAATTAATCATGTTCACAAAGATGCAAACATAATAAAAATTGTGACAAACAGCTAAAACCATACTTATAAATAAATTTTCAGCCTTAAATAAATATCAGAAAATAAAACAGACCAAAAATCAATTATCTTATCCATACAAGGACTCCAGTCATTGAACTTTGGGTCCACCCACATTTGATGTAACCTCATTTTGACTTAATTATATCTGCAAAGAATCTATTTCAACTAAGGCAATATTCACAGGTATGGGGGTTAAAACTTCCACTTATCATTTGGGGAAACATCATTCAACTCACAATACTTAATTGAAAATATAGCCTTTCTGTCACATTCGTGTATAGATTTAATGCTCTCTCAATCAAAATTGGGCCAGATTTGCTGTGGGAATTGACAAGATGATTCGAAGATTATATGGAAATAAAAGGGCCAAGAATAATCAAGGTAATTTGAAAGAAGAAAAAGTCAAAGAGCTTACACACATTCTACAATGTCTAAAATACAAATATTGACATTGACAAGCATTAGCAAGAATGGAAGCAAGTGGAGCCCTCATACGCTGCTGTTGGAAGGGTAAATTGGAACTATCACTGTGGAAGATTGTTTGGTAGTGAGATAACACAAAGAATTGAAAATCACACTTCAAAGATTCAGAGATCTTACCCCACCATCAACAAATAATTACAAGGATACAGGTAATTGTGAGACACAGGAAAAGCAAGGCAAGATGGTTGATTACCAACGCCACTCTCCAGTTTCTTACTTGTCATGATAGGGGACCTATAAGCAATGCGTATGTGGCATCATGTTTACAAATGGAAGCTCTTTTGATTATGAAACATCTATACTTCATATTCTAATAATTACATTGCCTGGTTGACATTTTCCTGGAATCTATGTTCTGTAAAGACATGCATTCCAGGTACATTCACAAAAAGCAACATAAACTGTTCTAGCATATCCTGCTAAAAAGCATTCCCTAGATAAGGACTCTGCCACTAGTAATTACCATTAAGGTATTTGCCAGGAGGTCTTTCATTAGTGCATTTACTAGATGATTTACCTGAGTCACTTTTCTTTTTTTCCCAGGCATCCCCAATAAAGGGAGAAAATTGATTGCAGAATTGCTGCCAACTCTTTCTCAGGTAGAATTTATGAAAGCTGAACATATGCACAACCTAAATGCTCAGTATGTCCACTCCTATATTCTATTCAACAGTAATTTATTATATGGGCACCAAAACACATGTAGCATGCTTTATACAACAATCCCACTTGTGGTAGGCTAAACTGGAAGCAACACAAATGTCTATCAACAATAAAAAAGAAAAATAAATTGTGGTGTATTCATAGATGGAACACTAAATAGCAATGCAAACTAATGAATTATTTCTATACCTAACAACATGGATGAATCTGGAAAACACAATCTTGAGTAAAAGAAACGAAGCATCAAGGAGTGCATACTATATTATGCCATTCAAATAAAGCACCCATGAAAGGCCAAATTAAACTATGGTGTTGTAAGTCAGGTGATGGTTACTTTAAAGAGTATTAGCAACTTGTTAGGGGAATGGGGGAATGGTAAGAGTTTCCAGGGTGCTCACAATATGCCATTTCTTTATATGAGTGGTAGTTACATGAGTGGAATTTCACTTTGTAACAATGTATTGATCAGTATAGATATGATTTGTGTGTTTTTCTAATTAGGCTACCTAATTAGTCCAGACTCACTCAGAACGATCTCCTTTTTGATTAACTCAAAGTCAACTGATTAGGAACCTCAATTACATCTCCAAAATTCTTCTACCTTTTCCACACAACATAACAATCAAAGGAGTGATTTGGCATCATATTCGTAGATTTGCCTGCACTCAAGAGGAGGAGATTATATAAGATCATGGGTCACTGGGGGTCACCTTGAAATCCTGCCAACCACAACGGCCATGACTGGGAAAGACCTCCAAGGCAATGAATTTTTTATGGGGAACTTGTAGGATGAATACAAGATTTCACCAGTATGATGGTTAATTTATGTGTCAGGTTGGCTGGGCTATGGTGTCCAGATAAATGGCCAAACATTATTCTGGATGTTTCTGTGGCTGTGTTTTTTTGAAGCAATTAGTGTGTAAATCAGTGGACACTGAGTAAAGGAGATTACCCTCCTTAATGTGGATGGGCATTATCCAATCAGTTAAAGGCCTGAATAGAACAAGACTAACTCCCTCAAACAAGAGGGAATTCTGCAGCAGATGGCCTTCAGATGGCAAAATCAACTCTTCCTTGGATCTTCAGCCTGTGCTGCAGATTTTGGACTTGTAAACCTTCATAACCACATGAGCCAATTCCTTAAAATACAACTTTCTATATACACACTTTGCTATAGCCTGATTGCTTCCTCCCAAAATGCAGAAGTTGAAACTTAATCACCAATATGATAGTATTAAAAGGTGGGACAGAGCCCTCAGGAATGAGATTAATGATCTTATAGAAGAGATGCAACGGAGCTGTTTGGTCCTTTTGCTCATCTGTCCTTTCCACCATGTGATGACATGGCATTCATCCCTTCCAGAGGATGCAGCAACAAGGCATCATTCTGAGAGCAGAGAGCAGCCCTCACAAAACATCAGATCTGTTGGTGCCTTGATCTTGGTCTTCCCAGCCTCCAGAACTGTGAGAAATAAATGTCTGTTTTTTATGAATTACCCAGTCTTAGGTATTTTGTTATAGCAGCACAAATGTGCTAAGACACACATCCTATTGGTTCTGTTTCTCTGGAGAACCGTAATACAATCAGAAAATAAGTCAAGGGAAGGATTGTGGATGGAGAGAACAGCAAATTCAAATACTAGAAGGTAAAAAGAAAGATGGTTCTATTGCTTATAAAACAGCAGCGTTCAGTGGATGAAAAATAAGCATTCTACGGGGAGCCACACTGTTATAAGATAGAGAGGTAGAGATAGGTTTTTGTCCACAGTTCCTGGTTCATAACTCCTATAACCCTTGTTACAGTATTTTGTTATTATGTTGAGTGTATTAGGCCTCAGGGGCAGACCTCAGGAATCTCTTGGGCCTTCTCCTGCCTTCTTTTCATCTGCCCCAAGGCAGGACTCTAATCTTCCCCCAGCTTTCTAATTGTGGGTCTTAAGACCCTTCTCTGAGAGAGTCCTTCCTCATACTCTAAGGGAAAGAATGCTGACACCATGAGGCTTCCATAAAAATCCATGAGGGCTGGATTTGGAGAGCTTCTGGATAGCTGAACACACATAGATTCCTGGAGGGCAGTGCCCAGGGAGGGCATGGAAGCTTCAATGTTCCTTTCCCCATACCTCACCCAGGCATCTCTTCATCTATATCCTTTGTCCTATTAATAAACCGGTAAACCTACGTAAGTGTTTCCCTGAGTTCTGTGAGCCACATCAGCAGATTAATTGAACCCAAAGAAGGGTCATGGAAACCCCAACTTTAAGCTGATTGGTCAGAAGTTCCGGAGGCCTGGACTTGTAATTGGTGTCTGGGAGGTGGTGGGGGGCAGTCTTGGGGACTGAGTTTCCAACCAGTGAGCTCCCAACCTGTACTGAATTGGAGGACACCTAGCTGGTTTCCACTGTGTGATGTGTGAGGAAAAACTCCCCTACATTTGGGTCACAGAAGTCTTCTATTTTGATGATTATTGTGGTGGTGGTGTGAGAGCAAAGGAAGACAAAGTTTGAGAAGGGTCTTCCCTACACCTTTCTCAAACAGCAGCAAAAAGATGGGCAACATGGAGAAAACACAACTCTACTAAAAATACAAAAATTGGACAGGCATGGTGGCGCATGCCTATAGTCCCAACTACTTAGGAGCCTGAGGCAGAGGAATTGCTTGAACCCAGGAAGCAGAGATTACAGTGAACAGAGATTGCACCACTGCACTCCAGCCTGGGCAACACAGTGAGACTGCCAGGGAAGGGAAATGAAGGGAAGGAGAGGGGAGGGGAGGCTACACAATTTAACCAGAGCTGAGTTACGGGGATTTTGCCTCCAGACCAAAGAGCTTGGGCTTTGTTATTTAGACCAGTGTTCCCCACCATTTGTCTCATCGTGAAAAATACAGAAAATAATATTTGAATAACAGAATGGAGAAAGCTGCTCCAGCTTCCCCAGAACCCATTCAGTTGCTCAGAGTTTGCTGAGAGTATTATTTTCTTTCCACCCATAAGAGCCACCAGAAGTCTCAAAGTGCCTTGTCACAGGGCTGGGAAGTCATGCCTTCAGCAACGACTAGCCTTTGGATGGGAAACGTTCCCCTCCAGGCAATGCCCAGGGAGTGGGGAATGGGCAGGGGGGCAGGGAATCAAACTCTAGAAAAGAATGTGAGGGATTGTTTTAAAAATATATTCATCAAAAGGAGTCACGGGTTTGGAAAAATTGAGAAAGGTTACATTTGACATTTTTGCAGAAATACATAAATGCTTATTCAAATCTAAGTGAGGGGGGACAGCATCAAAGCAAGAGCAGAGGATTGAGCTCAGGAGAGCTCCTGCAGCCACCCATCCACCACTTCCTCCCCAAAGCCAAGCAGTGTCCCGGGCATAACGGGAGACAGTATCAGCTACTGGTTATGGAGCTCCTACTAAGCAGTCTGCACTGGGCATAGAGCTTGATGCAAGCTGTCATAGCCTCCCAGCAACCACAGGAGGTAAATTATGATCGGTAGCAGCTTGTAGATGAGGAAACTCGTAAAGTAAGTTATCCAAAAATACCAGCTAGTGAGTGACTTTGCTGGATGGAGGCTGCATTGTCTGACCCCAGAGGTTGCATTCTTAAATCTGATGCCAAATCCCCACCAAATAATCCCAAGCACCAGCTCACAAGTCTAAAGGCTTGATGGCATCATTTCATTCATGCCTCCAGACAACTCCATGTGTAGACAGCAGGGCTACGTTACAGTTAAGAAGACAGAAAGCACCTTCCCCAAAGATGTAAGTGCCAAAATCAGACCTCAAATTCTGATCTCCCAAAAGTCAAAGTCTGAATTATTTCCATATTTAGAGTCTTCCTTTTGCAAGTGAGGAAAAAAATAAAAACCAAAATCTGGAGGCTACTAAGCAGACCTGGACTTACTAATTACGAAGGAGAGAGTTCGTCCCATGTCTCCCTCCTTTCTCCACATCCTTCCTCACCTTTAGCCTTTTATCGCTCCCCATCCCAGACTCATTTCCTTGAAGCACCTATATGCACAGTAATTCATCTAATCCCAGCTACTCCGAAAGCTGAGGCAAGATCACTTGAGCCCAGGAGTCCAAGGCTGCGGTGAGCTATGATCACACAACTGCATTGTAGCCTGAGCAACAGAGTGAGACCCCCACCTCTAAAATATTAAAATTTAAAATTTTTAAAAATCCATCTTTTACACCTTGGTATACACTTAAAACAATACCTTTCTAGCGATATTCAATTTTAAGCCTCATTCCAAACTGTGGAATAAACAGCCTCTCCCCTAGTTAGGGAATTTTAGGCAAAGAGAGGTAGAAATTGACAGGAAAGACTCCAGAAGTTTTCCCATCGATTGTCAACTCAAGTTTCTCTGGCTCTCTGCAATTGGCTAATAATTTTCTAAATAAGAATATTTAACATACATTCATGACAGAAGTTTTGTTTTTTCATTGTTTTCAGGACAACTGGGAATAATGAGAAAAAAATATATTATCTAGTCTCTGTGTTAGGGCTTCAACTCCCCCAATATCATTGAAATAGTCCTGAAACATTCACCAAAACAAAACCGTTATTCTGCCCTTGGACACAACTTAGGCCTGTGCTGTTTTCTACACTGGTACAAATTCTAGAAATTCTTCTAAACAGAGAAATGTTGGGTGTTCCCAGCTACAGTGGAAAAGATCCGCCTTCCAGAATGCTGGCATCTTCTCTTCTTGTTCTGCTTTAGAGACATTGTCATCATTGCCTTCAGCATGACTTGCCCTTACTGAGAGTCAGGCATTCAATGCACACAACCTTTCATCCTCACACGCCAGAGCAACCTCAGGAATTATGAATTAGCTCATTTTATAACAAGGAATCTGAGACTCCTGCATCGAGAACCTGCCCCCTCTTCCACCTCACTCCAGACTAAGGGGCACATTAGATACAGGGCCCTCAGGGGAAAAAGCAACTTGCCTAATTAAGGAACAAAATTTGATCACTGTAGTTATCTGGCACCTGGTTGTCTAAATGAAGCTTTATTGACTGCTGTCTCAAATCAAGTGTCCTGGAGGAGGAGGGCATAAAAAGGCACTAAGCTTGTGTAAGACACACATCACACAGTAAATGCCCAAACTGACTCTTCAAAACAAAGGGTAATTCTTTTTACGTTTCCATCTTCTCATTTATGCATAGAAGCTAATCTTTGCTTCTATTTCCTCCTTTTTATATTCTATTATATATTTACATGTCTTTATAGAATATATTTTTCCATTCTGTTTCCTTGTTACATTGCTTCCTTTTGATAACAACGTCAGAGGAGGAAACGTCTGGTGAGTTGGTTTGTGCATTTGTGAATTGGGCCTGCCCTCCAGTGGTGAACATAGAAACTGCAGACACACACACGGCCTGGTACAAGCTTAGGACATGATAGGTTAAGCACGATTCTCCCAGTCATTTCTCCTTGTCTCTGCTAATTGCAACTTCCAGCTCCAAGACAAGAAACCATTTCTGGAAAACAGTTCCTTTAATCCCAAAGTGCACTTACCTTTGACTTTGTTGAGAGGAAGAGAGAAAGCAAATGGAGAGTGGGGTTTAATGGGTAGAGATGGTGGAGAGAGAGTCAGTGCCAAGTTTTAGGTTCCCCTTTCTGCCCTAAACCCTCCTGATATGGTTTGGCTGTGACCCACCCAAATCTCATCTCCAGTTGTAGCTCCCATAATTCCCACGTGTTGTGCGAGGAGCCCAGTGGGAGATAATTGAATCGTGACGGTGGTTTCCCCCATACTGTTCTTGTGGTAGTGAATAATTCTCACGAGATCTGATTTTTATAAGGGGAAACCCCTTTCACTTGGTTCTCATTCTTTCTTGTCTGCTGCCATATAAGATGTGCCTTTCCCCTTCCGCCGTGATTGTGAGGCCTCCCCTGCCATTGGAGTTATGAGTCCATTAAACCTTTTTACTTTATAAATTACCCAGTCTCGGGTATGTCTGTATTAGCAGCATCAGAACCGATTAATAATACACCTCCCTTACTTCTGCTATCTCCACGAACCGAGGGTGTCGGCAGATGCCTGTCTGTCCAAAACTTCCACCTACTACCAAACTTTTCCCACCGCCAACCTCCACCCACCACTGCCAGTGCTACCCGAACAGTCATTCCCTCACTCCATTCCTTGTAAGCACACAGAACTCAAATTCGCCAAGCTCATTATCTTTTCCCAAAAACTCATTCCTTCGCTGGGGCTTGTTCTCTCAGCAAATGGTACCATCTAGTCAGCCCATGACGTAGACATCTCACTGTCCCACGGCGCTCCCATCTGACCAGCACGAGTCCAGCCCAGGAACCACACGACTGTCCCCAGTTTCCCCATACCTCTCTTTTGCCACTATTAGTAAAGCCCTAAATGATCTTTCTGTCCTGTCCCTATGCTTCTCCCATATGCATCCCTCATTCTGTTCTCTAGGTTGCTATCCAATCGACTTTGTGCAAATCTGTGTTCGTTCTTGACTTTTTTAGTGAACCATATTAGACAATGCAGCTAGGCATAATTTAAGGGGGGGAACAAAATATTCCTCACAATATGTATGAGATCAACCAAAAAGTGAAAATGTAGGTGATAAATGTTTGTATGACATAGATGCATGTGTGTATGTGCTGTACCTATGCACACACAGACTCATACATAGGTGCATCAGAGTGGAAAAGACGTTTCTTAAGATAATACAAATACAGAACCCATAAGGAGAAGATCAATAAACCTGACTACACACCAATTTTAAAATTTAATTTAAAAAATCATATAATAAAGGTATGTGAGGGATTTCTTGGCCAAATATCAGAAGATATGCCCTTTCCTTTGGTACATTTTAGCATAAATATATGGCAATTAAAAAAAACAGAATTCTAAAAGGCATCAGTCAAAATCTAGTATTCAAATGATTACTATCTATGCAAATTATTATTAAGCAATAATCAGGTGTCACAAAAGCTGCTTTCTCAAACTTCTGCTCAGAGGGGCTCTTTCTTTTCATAGATATGTCTGAATGATGGAGACCTCTTTGCCCCCATCTTAAGAAAGACCAACAGAGAGGTTTGTCCACCACCCAAGCCCCAAGGATGAGAACGGTTTCTTCTTACCCAACAGTGAAGTTACCCAACCCCCTTTTAGATTCAAGTAGATAAGGAGGATGAGATGAAATTATAGCTGTTCTTACTAGGCTCACTTAAACTTGAGCTTTCTTTATTTTCTAACAGTGATATTACAGAGTAATAATTCCTCAACGAGCAAAAGACTTCAGAAATTTGGAGTATATCTTTTTCTTCTGTTATTTTCTCTTCTTATAACTTGAGTAAATTTATTTTTCAGAATGAAATTGTTCAAGATTTCCTCTAAGAATGAAAAATGACAGTCTATGAAGACTCTGTCTCTCCAGGGAAAAAAAGACTGTCAAATGTATAATAAAGCAAAGAAATGTAAAAGGCCAATCCCGCATGCCCTGGCCATGCAGGATTTTTCCCTAAAGAGTCTCCCCTCACAAATCCCAAATTGTCAGCTTGAATAACAACCTCTCCATGAGCCCTGAAGGCCCCAGGAGAGGTCTGACCTGACTTAACTACCCACAGACATAACACTGAGAAGTTAAAACACAGGAGAGCCCAGAACTGGGAAACCTTTGACACCAAACTGAAAGGACAAAGCTTAGTAAAAAGCTCTGTAGGAGCTGGGGACAGGAAACTATGCCACGCTTGAGCAGTGACCTCTGGGTAACTTAACCTCTCCTGACAGAAACACTTGATCCCAACAAGATGAACCCCTCCCTGAAAGCAGGGATGGTGGAGGAGAAATTCCCCTCATAACAGCAAAAATTACAATGGAGAAGCCTTCCCTTCACTACTGCCACCAGTAGCACCTCCCAGTTCTCACACACATACACACACACCCACAGCCTTTCCTCTTTTACCTCAGCACCGTAACAACCAAATTCAACATGGCTGCCTCTCTTAGGGGAGGAAGCCCACAGCGTGTCAGGGAACTCTTGCTTCCTCTTTCAACCAACCTCTCCATCCATACCTAATCCTGATTTCTTGGGCTCATGTCGTTGAGATTTGTGTACCTAAAGGCTCTGAAGTGACCTAAATTGAATGTTTACTAAATTAACTTCAAGGCCAAACTGCACACTGAGCCAAAACTCAGCCTACCTCTTTCCCATCTCAAATCATGCCCTGCTGCATGGTCTAATCTACCTCACCAAAAAAGTTTGCAAGGAACACAAAGAACATTTTTAAACCCCCAAATCCTTCAGCAACTATGTAACAAAATGTACCAAATTGAAACAGTATAAAGCCCTCCAAGTCATAAGTGGATAGAGAGAAATCAGGCTCCAGAAATAAGTCTTCTTATATATTATGGCTGAAAAAAAATTAATCCCAAAACTTTCCCCCTCTCCAAAATTCTTATTCTGCTTAGCCTTAGACAGGGGGTCTCACAATGATGCGTGGGAGGGTCAGGCCTCTGTTTCAGGAGACACAGCCTGAAATGTCACAAAACAAGTGTCTTCATCACTTCCCAAGTTGAATTAACCAAACTCAAATCTCTCCCTTAAATTATCCAAAGAATCAAAGTAAATAGAAAAATAAGACAGCAAGCCCTACCACCCCAGGCACAAACTGTAGAGAACACAAACAAGTAAACAAACCGCACCGTAGTTACTCCAAACAAATTATCTTCCCAAAATCTGCTATTTAACACAATCCAGAATCACATTAGGAGAAATCTACCATAAAAAACTAACAGTGGCCAGGCACAGTGGCTCACACCTGTAATGCCAGCACTTTGGGAGGCTGAGGCAGGAAGATGACTTGAGCCCAGGAGTTCAAGACCAGTCTAGACAAGATGGAGAGATCCTATCTCTACAAAAAAAAAAAAAAAAATTTAAAGCTAATTGTGATGGAATGCACATCTTTTGCAAGGAAGAAGAATTCACCTGTACATACTGCACCCTCTCCCAGAAGGACATTTGAAACACCTCTGCCTTCTAACAAAATACAGACTTTTATTTTAAGGTGGTGCCTCCAAGTCTCCAGGTCCTCTCTGAAACTTCCCTGTCCCAGCAATGCCCACTTTATCTATTTTAAAGCTTTTTTTTTTTTTTTTTTTGAGACAGATCCTTGCTGTATCTCCTAGGCTGGAGTGCAGTGGCACAACCTCGGCTCACTGCAACCTCCGCCTCCCAGGTTCAAGCAATTCTCCCTGCCTCAGCCTCTCCAGTAGCTGGGATTACAGTTACCCACCACCTCGCCCAGCTAATTTTTGCACTTTTTAGTAGAGATGGCGTTTTGCCATGTTGGCCAGGCTGGCCTTGAACTCCTACCCTCAGGTAATCCTCACACCTTGGCCTACCAAAGTGCTGGGATTAGAGGTATGAGCCACCACACCAGGCCTATTTTAAAGTCTTTTAAGCCGGGCGCGGTGGCTCAAGCCTGTAATCCCAGCACTTTGGGAGGCCGAGACGGGTGGATCACAAGGTTAGGAGATCGAGACCATCCTGGCTAACACGGTGAAACCCCGTTTCTACTAAAATACAAAAAATTAGCCGGGCGTGTTGGCAGGCGCCTGTAGTCCCAGCTACTCGGGAGGCTGAGACAGGAGAATGGCGTGAACCCGGGAGGCGGGGCTTGCAGTGAGCTGAGATCCGGCCACTGCACTTCAGCCTGGGCGACAGAGCGAGACTCCGTCTCAAAAAAAATAAATAAATAAATAAATAAAGTATTTTAATGTCCAGCTTCCCTTTCCCTTTGAGCCTTGTGTTCATGCCACCTTCATACCTAACTGGTTCAGAATTCAGACAGGGAACAGTGACACTGATAAATGGGATGGCCTTCAAACAACAATCTATTAACCATGATAAGATCCCCCTTCCCAAGCCCCATCTGTAAAGAAACACCGAGATGACATATTTCATATCTGTCTGACCTGCCTTATAAGATCTCAACTTGTCTCCTAAGAAAATTTTTTCCTCCCTCCAGCTCAATTAACAACCTTTCTTTAGTTTTCCTTTCGCTTCCCAAGTATTTCCATTCTAAAGTCAAACCCAAAGCCTGATTTTTAAACCGTTCTATTTCTCCTTCAGATTCAAGACAAACCTGATTCTTCCATTTCCTTTCATTTCCTTCTAAGTTTTAGAGTTTAGAGTAATTCCAACGAATTTATTCTCGGCAGGGCATCGTGGCTCATGCTTATAATCCCAGCACTTTGGGAGGCTGAGGAGAAAAGGTTGCTTGAAGCCAGGAGTTCAAGACCAGCCTGGGCATCACAACAAGACGTTCTCTATACAAAAAATAAAACATTAGCCAGGCATGGTGGCAAGCACCTGCAGTCCTAGCTACTTGAGAGGCTGAGGTGGGAGGATCACTTGAGTCCAAGAGTTTGAGGCAGCAATGAGCTATGATGGCACCACTGCACTCCAGCCTGGGCAACCGAGCAAGACTCTGCCTCTTAAAACAAAAAAGTTTAATTTTAATTTTAAAAAATTTACTCTCAACTTCAGCATGAAAAGATGAGGTAACCCCTACACTTCGATGACCTTCAGTGACCCTTGAGTTTATAACATTTGACACAAAACAATTGTAAAATGCAATGGTGACAGTAATTAAAGGGAATATGTGGGTTGTATGAGACCCAGCATCTCAAGGGATAATTCTTTGCGCCACAAATCAGTTTGTGCATAGTTTTTTCCTCTAGAATTGATGGATCTCTTAAGCATATTTATAGTGTCTCCCCTCAAAGAAAAGATCAGTATCTTCCCTTTTTTTATTTCCACCGTTAAGCTTAATATCCTACATGTCGAAAAGGCTGTGTGGGGTCAAGCGCGGTGGCTCATGCCTATAATCCCAGCACTTTGGGAGGCGGAGGCAGGTAGATCACTTGAGTTCAGGAGTTCAAGAACAGCCTGGCCAACATGGCAAAACCTTGTCTCTACTAAAAATACAAAACTTAGCCAAGTATGGTGGCAGGTACCTGTAATCCCAGCTACTCGGGAGGCTGAGACAGGAGAATTGCTTGAACCCAGAAGGCAGGTTGCTGTGAGCCAAGGCCATGCCACTGCACTCAAGACTGGCAACGGACTGAGACTCCGTCTAAAAAAAAAAAAAAGGCTCTGTGGACCAGGCATGGAGGCTCAAAGGAGGACTACAGGTGTGAGCCGCCACGCCAAGTCCACAGCACTTTGGGAGGCTGAGGTAGGAGGATCACTTGAGTACAGGAAGTTGAGGCTAAAGTGAGCTATGATAGTGCCACTGTGCTTCAGCCAGGGTGACAGAGCAAGGCCCTGTCTCAAAAAAATAAAACGGGAAAAAGAAAGGGCTCCGTGAGGTGGGAAGCACCCCTATGCCTCCTAACAACAACTGAAATCTGAGCCCTATATTCTGTTGTAACCAATTCTCCCTGCACTTGTCTCTGAGCCAAGAGCAGGGTCTGGTTTCTGCCCAGACAGTAAGTGGTTGCATAACTCTGGAGGGTGCTTTCACCTCAGCAGGACTCGCTTGCTTCAGGTATAAAATGAGGGGATGGAATTTGAGCTATCTCCAACATCTCTTCCAGCTCTGTATTGTCATAAGAATTACTCTTCCATCTTTTTTTTTT
>NW_012115522.1:62618-68246 GCF_000951035.1 Colobus angolensis palliatus
GCATGAGCCACCATACCCAACCAGAAGTGTGCATTTTGACAGTTAAGATATTACACCTGTGGGAAGAATGTAAGTCATTGTGCAATTCACATATAAGAACTAACTTATTGATTGTTCACGTAGAGCAGTTAGCAGAGCTTCAAAAAGCATGTATGTCATTAGACAGGGAAATATTGAGTTTAAAATAGGAAAAAGTGGTTCATGAATCTACCCTTCACTAGAAGTGTGGGCAGGCAGCAGGCAGCCTGAGGCGCCCAGTGCTTTACAAGACTTAGCCAAAGAGGCAGAGGCTCTCAGGGGAAGGTGACGTGGAGACCTGGGCCATCCTCATGCTTGGTACAAGTCTACCAAGGGCCAGCCTTAGTTCAGCAAAGAAGAAGGAGTCGAACTGACTATTTACCTCTGACATGACCCTGGAAACTAGCATTTGCAGATTCCCTTCCTTTTTTCTGTAGGTAGGTCAATAAGTCTTTCATAACTGTGCTTTTCTGTCTTGGGTTCCTGCACTTTATTGGATCTGACTGTTGCCTTTAATAATTCAGCCCACAGTGGCATCCTCACAGAGCTGGGTTCTCTCTAAGTGTTCTATAAATGGGCATCCTAATATCTATAAGGCTTCTCAGAGCACATCTGCTTCCCTGGATTTTCAAACACCCCACCTTGGCGAGAATGCCCTCTCTTCCAATAAAGGACTAGGTGTCACGGCATTTCAAAATACAAATCCTGGACACACACAGCACACTGTTGGTTCAGGATATCAAAGGGGCTACTGGGGAGAAAACCTATTAGGGACAGCTGGCGGGCCTGATTCTATAAAAGCAGGGTTAATGGCACATTTATCCAACAGCTAAGATCAGGAATTAAACCTTAATACTCTATAAGAAGAGCAAACAGAAACTCGATCAGGCTTAAAGAAAAATTGTGTTTCACTGAGAAGTGAAAAATAAATCAATTCTTCAATCACATTCACAGTTTCCCAGGGAGAAACTCCAGTGGTTTTTTTCTCCTATAGGCCCAAATTGTACTCACTGTACTCAACATGTACAAACACACAGACATGGACACACACATTCACATACACACACACCTGCAAAATATTTAAATCCCACCAATTTCATTTACATACTTAATTATACCAGTCAACACTTTAGCTGCTGATAAATGCACAAAGTTGTGTTTCAAATTTTTTTTTATTCTATTTCTTCTTGCAACATTTCTTCTTGAGCACACTGAATGGTGTTTTTGTTTTGGTTTGGTTTGGTTTTTTGAGACAGTCTCTCTCTGTCACTCAGGCTGGAGTGCAGTGAAGTGATCACGGCTCACTGCAGCCTCAACCTCTTGGCTCAAGTGATCCTCCCACCTCAGCCTCCTAAGTAGCTGGGACTACCAGTGCACCACCATACCCAGCTAATTTTTATATTTTTATACAGATTAGGCCTCACTCTGCTGCCCTGGTGGTCTGGAACTCCTGGGCTCAACAATCCTCCTACCTCAGACTTCCAAAGTGCTAAGATGACAGGCGTGAGCCACTGCACCCCCCTGAGTGGTATTTTTTTAACCTCACTGAATACTCAAGTAATAGGTCCCTCATCTTCATCAATAAATCAGACCACATTTTTTCCATATAACCAGTATCTCTCAATGTAGTGTCCTAGATTACTTCTTACAACCAAAAACTTCTCTGCAGAAGAGGTTTTCCATCAGCTTTAGACTTCATGTAGGGTTTTCCTAAAACTCTGATGGAAATTCCAAGACAAATATAGAAAGTGTCTTTCTCCATGTAGGAGATGGAGTCACTCGGAAGAGATACCTGTTAGATGAGAATCTTCATATGGAGGCTTTTACTGTGAGACAGGGGAAAGGGAAAATGCTAAACACAACACTCTAAGAGCCCCTCAAAGCAATAAACCCTCTAAACATAAAAAGTCACACAACCGGGCCAGGCACAGTGGCTCACGCCTATAATCCCAGCACTTTGGGAGGCTGAAGCAGGCAGATTATGAGGTCAGGAGTTCGAGACCAGCCTGACCAACATGGTGAAACCCCATCTCTACTAAAAATACAAAAATTAGTCAGGCTTGGTGGCCATCACCTGTAGTCCCAGCTACTCAGGAGGCTGAGGCAGGAGAATCACTTGATGCCAGGAGGCAGAGGTTGCAGTGAGCTAAGATCTTGCCACTGCACTCCAGCCTGGGTGACAGAGCAAGACTGTCTCAAACAAAGGTCACACAACCATGTGCAAATAACCAGAACACACACAGAAATAATCCTACACCAACTCTTACCCAATCACACATCCATCCACCACCTCAACTCCTTCCTCACGTCCCATCCAGTTGCAAAGACGTGACTGTCATCTGGTATGAAAAGACAATTATGATCTTGATTCCTCCTGGGACCTTCATACAGCTGAGTTCCTCACATGTTTTCCATGAGTAACACAGAGATATCCGTGGGCCTCTGCCAGTCACTCACAGGCAACTCCCTCAACCATTGCACACCAGTGGAAAACACTCAGGACTTGACTTCACTCACTTCCTAGTAAGCCAATCACATGCTAGAGGTAGGATCTTTAAGCCTGCTTATGAAAATAACGCCATGGTTTGAACTATTCTTGATGGAGAAGCCCAGGAAAAGTAACCTCCTTTATAACCTATTAACTACTTAACATAAAATTTGCATTTTAGGTATCATAGGATTAGGTATAAAACAATGAAGTTAACATTTAAACATTGATGCTCTTACAATCATAAGTAGTCTGACCACCTTTTTAAAAAAAAAAAAAGTCCCTCAGGCTTGAATGCAGTGACGCCATCATAGCTCACCACAGCCTTGAACCCCTGTCCTCAAGGAATCTTCCCAATCATACCCCGAACTAGCTTGGAGTACAGGTACATGCCACCATGCCTAACTACAGGGATTCACTACATTGTCCAGGCTGGTCTCAAATGCCTGGGCTCACGTGACCCACCCTCCTCAGCTTCCCAAAGTGCTGGAACTACAGGTATGAGCCACCACGCCCAGCCATTTCTTTTCTTTTGGCTTATAAGTACACACCTTATCTTTTTACAAAATGAGTAGCAGACAAGAAGTAACTCTTAAGCTATATGTTAGTTACATCTGCATGCATGTAAATCAAGTTTCAAATTATGAAATCATTTTAGGTGCTCTCACAAGGTTTTTTTTAAAAGCAAACACCTATAATTTGTGATACAATGATGCCCCTAAATTTATACCATTGATAAATTTCTATCTTTATTTGCTAAGATGTTATTTTAAAGTGAAACCTGCTTGTATCAACTAAAAAATAAGAACTAATCATGAACTAGGACCTCTGACAACAAAAGAAAATTCATCTCTCTTATCCTCCACTGCTGGCAGTCATCTCAGAGAAAATGTTTTTGGATTTTAGGTGTAAGAAAATATAGGGAGGCCAAAGCAGGAGGATCGCTTGAGGCCAGGGGTTCCAGACCAGCCTGGGCAACATAGCAAGACCTTGTTTCCACAAAGAAAAACTTTTTAATTAGCTAGGTGTGGTGGCGTCCAACTGTAATCCCAGCTACTGAGGAGGCTACAACAGGAGCATCACTTGATCTAAGAAGTTCAAGGATGCAATGAGCTAGGATCACACCACTGCACTCCAGCCTGGGCAACAGAGCAAGACCCTGTCTCAAAAAAAAAAAGAAAGAAAGAAAGAAAAGTAAAGGAAGAAAGAAAGAAAGAAAGAAACTATAGGTAACTCTACTTTTTGCAACTAAAGATACAACAGGAACTTCCCCTGGAGAGCTCCATCATAGCAACACTCCACCAGCAGAAACACCCACCATTCTGAGCCTCAAGGAAACTGAGAAACACCTGAAAGATAGTTCCCACCTTGTTGCCGCAAAAGGCTAAAAATAAATAAATAACAATATAAAACAAAGTTCTGGATCTTTGCTCTTAAAGCAAAGATCTTGGCCTCTTAAAAAGAAGCTTCTTAAGACATTTGCCCAGTTTAAAACTTTTAATAGTAAACGTTATTTAAAGCTATTTGAGGCCAGGTGCAGTGACTCACACCTGTAATCCCAGCACTTTGTGGGGCTAAGGCGATCATATTGCTTGAGTTGAAGAGTTCAAGACTAGCCTGGGCAGCATGGCCAAACCCCATATCTATAGAATATACAAAAACTAGCCAGGTGTGGTGGCACATGCCTGTAGTCCCAGCTGCTTGGGAGGCTAAAGTGAGAGGATCACTTTGAGCCCAGGAGGTCAAGGCTGAGTGAGCCATGGTTGTGTCCCTGTACTCCAGCCTCGGCAACAAAGTAAGACCCTACTTCAAAAAATAGTAATAAAATAAAAATAAAGCTATTTCAGAGCACTGTCAGAAGGAATAAAGCTACTGTTTTCACTGCTGCAACGGTCCGAGGCGTTCGAACCAGAGCAACTCCATTTTGAGTGAGGGCTAGGAAAATGAGACTTTGCTGGGCTGCGTTCCCAGAAAATCAGATATTCCTAGTCTCTAGATGTTTATGGTTAAGGGAACAAATTTATAATGTTTACTAAAACAGACCCAGACTTGGGAGTGTCCAGATATTTCGATATCTGGAGGACAAAAGCATTCCTAATTTTGCTTTAAAGATAATGATATCGATGCTTATACAATACAGTAATTACAAAAATTAATCCTTTATCACATCACCCTTGCAGCAGAACACATCTCCCCATATATACGAGTATTGTACTAAGGTGGACGCGTTCCTCCTCTTACTTTCAGGAACGTCCTACTCTGTCTATGGAGTAGCTGTCCTTTCACCACTTTACTTCCTTAATAAACTTGCTTTTACTTTGCACTGCAGACTCACCTTGAATTCTTTCTTGTGTGAGATCCAAGAACCCCCTCTTGGGGTCTGGATCAGGTCCCCTTTTCCTGTAACACAACTGCTGTTCTGAAGCAACAAGCAGGGGTAGCTGAAGGTGACCTCGAACCGTGTGTTGCTTGAGATCGCAGGTTCTGGCTTTGAAAGGCATGGCATGTTAAACATTACAGCAGATGGCCTGGGCAGTGTCACATCTGCTGAAGACTTTTCCAGTCATCAGTTCCGAGACCAAAGTTTCCATCCAAGAAATGTAAGTTCCAACGCTCTTGGGAAGTGAACCTTCTGGTGACCCTCAGCAGGTGCCAAAATGGACGTTTGTTCTGCAGACGGATTCTCTTCTCATTGCTTTCCTCATGACCTTACCAGGAGAGAGTTTGGAGTTTGGATTGATACATACAAGCTATTGAACAATCGGTGGGTTTCACAGACGTGGAGGTTGGTGACTTACCACTGTCTGAGAGAACATTAGTCTATGCTACATAAACACCCTGGAAAATAGGAGACATCCACAAAGAACCCCAAGAAACAAGTATTAAAAGGCAGAAGCCTGCTTCTCCCCAAGAAGTGGGAACTTGTTTGAAAGACAGTGAGTCGTTCAGAAATAAAGATGACTTTCAGATGGAGCCTGAGGGGTTCCCCTGGAATCTGCTTAAAAAAACTTGAGTGGGCCGGGCGCGGTGGCTCACACTTGTAATCCCAGCACTTTGGGAGGCCAAGGCGGTCGGATCACAAGGTCAGGAGATCAAGACCATCCTGGCTAACATGGTGAAAC
>NW_012115522.1:71536-75280 GCF_000951035.1 Colobus angolensis palliatus
GGATGGATGGATGGATGGATGGATGGATGTTGGTTAAGAGTCCTTTGTCTTACGCAGTAACAGAATGAATAGCTGAGGCCTGAGAGCAAGCCTGTTTTTAGGAGATGTAGAGTTGAAAAACCCACTAAGTGCTTAGCACTGTAATGTCTGTTCACCAAGATAAGGGTATTGGCTGGTGATGAAAGAGGGGGAGCCTGAGATAGGGAGGAGGTCATCTGAGCAATCAGAAATGAGTTTGAGTGCTTTGAACTCCCAGATCTCTTTGAAACTTCCTTAAAAGTGGAATCAATCCCTCTCCACTCTGAGTTTCGCTGCCTTTTTCCTGGGGGAGAAAAAAAAGTTTCAATGATATTACCGGGGTAGTTGCTTCAAAAATGAATGTTTCTTATGCTCAGGACCTGGCCAGACCCTCAACCATTCTTGTCTCCAAGTTCATGATGAGAGTTTGATCCTAACAGAGACAAGACAAAGAAGTGCAATGTCCCCTACAGGATTCTGAAGGGTATGTATGGGAGTGATCTGAAGGGCATGGCACCAAGAAACTGAAATATATAAAGCTGGTCGGACTGCATGTATTGATATGGGTACATGTAACCCAGAATTAGAATTGAATAAACTGGCTTCAGTGCCAGGGAGTACTGTTACCAATCTACTGGATTGGTTAACTGAAGCCTGGACTCAACAGTGAGAAGCAGTCAGTGAGGTTAACATGCTAAAAATCCTCTGGTTTACTGTAGAAGAAGGAATCCAAAATCTCAGTGAGGTGGAGATGTTGAAACAGATCTACTATGAGCAACCTACATAGCCCCTCCTACACTTACCCACTAGAACGACCTGAGGACACTGCCTTCACCAAGACATTAGGAAATTAAGTAATTCTTTGATGAGAGGGGAAGACATCTGTTGGTGGGAAAGGCAGTAATCAGCATCGTTTAAAGGTCTGCAGCAGCTCTTCTCCATAAGCCAATGATGATAGAGGGAAACGCTGCAGAAGAACCAATGCTCCCTGGCTTTGGTGGGGAAAATGGGACCCCAGTGTACTGGAGGACAGGTGGCAACCCTGACCACCACAGGCGAGTGGGGCACAATGATCACTAAAGTCACAAGAACTAAGTTGTTATTGGAGGGTTTAGACTCTCAGGATTCAGGGGTTGTCTAATAGATCATGGAATCTCTGTCAATGAAAGGGGTGGACAGACTACAAGGATGCTGCTTGGTAATTATAAATGGAAAAATTCCGGGTCTGCTGGGCAGAAACGTCACTCTAGCTGCTGCAGAAAGGAATTCACGGCCTCTTAACCAGTTTCCACACCTAAGTGAGTTCACCTGGCTGGCCCAATGGCTCACACTTGTAATCTCTGTGTTTTGGGAGGCCAAGGGGCAGGAGGATCAGTTGGGTCCAGGAGTTTGAGGCTGCAGTGAGCTTTGATTACATCACTGCACACCAGCCTGGGCAAGAGAGGGAGACCCTGACTCTAAAAAACAAATACATAGTATATACCCCCAAAACTCTTTGACTGAGCAAGAACTTTGAGGAAGGATCCTACAATGCAGCCACAGATGTTCACCCTAAATCATCCCCCAGGGCCTTCCCAGAGGGTCCTACTGCCATTTAAGAGAATATCTGGGTATTGGGGAAAGTGAAATACCTGACCTTCTGTGTTATTAAATACTGGCTCTGAAGAACAGAGACCCATTCTATCTATGGTCATTTCCCTAACCCCAGAATGTAGACTGGGAATAGATATATTTAGCGATTGGTAGACTCCCTGCTTTGCTCCTCTGGTCTGCAAAGTGAAGGCTATTTTGGTAGGAAGGGCAGATGGAAACTTCTGGAACCGCTTCAGCCTTTACTGAGATAATAAACCAAACACAATGCTACATCCCCATAGTTGCAGCAATAATTGCTGCCATCAAATATTTGAGAAACACAGTGATAATTATTTCATTGCTGTTTTGCTTTTAAAAAAATTATAAAAAACACATACCATAATTTACCATCTTACCCAATTTTAAGCACAGTTAAGTCGTGTTATGTGTATTCACATTGTGTGATGGATCTCCAGAACATTTTCATCTTGCAAAACTCAAAGTCTATACCCATAAACAACAACTCCCTATCTCCCCCTTTTCCCAGTCCCTGGAAACCACCATTCTACTTTGTTTCTGTGAACTTGACTACTTTAGACACCCAGGGTGATAATTTTCAACACAACACCATTAAATGCATCTGTTTTCCCAATGCCAAAGCCAGCAAGGGCACAAAGATGACTACAGACTGTCACAAACAGTAGCAGATGGTGACGCAAACCACTGCTGCAATCCAAATGTGATATCTTCACTAGAGAAAAGTTACACAGCTCCTGGAAATTAGCATGCACTTAGCATTTTTTTCCATCCTTGTTAGCAATATAATCAGAGGTAGTTGCCTTCATATAGTAGAAAGAACAGTATACCTTTACTATCTAGCCTCAGGGCTGTATCTATTTATAGACAGATATAGATACCAACATTCAATAGACAGGGAATAAAAAGACAAAGAAATTAAATGTGGAAAATACAATTTAGTAAAAAAAAAAAAATGAAAGGATAAATCAGGAAATCTAAATCAGAAAAATAGAAATTCTTTGTAAAAAAGGAAATAGAAAATAAATTATCTAAAAGTATTTTTTCAGATTAAAGAACATGAATTTCTCAATTTAAAATATCCACAATTTTTCATCCACACCATGAATTTTTTAGGAAAACATACACTAAAACGCATCATCATGAAATTTCAGAAGCCTGGGGATAAAGAGAAAATCTTAAAATCCTCCAGAAGGACAAAACAGTTCAATACACAGGACCTGTAATGAGGATGGTCTCAGACTTCTCAAAATCACTGAATGCTAGAAGGTAATGGAAACTTGCCTTCAAAATTTTAAGGAAAAAATAGTTCTCATCCCTAGCCCCCAGTGTGGCTATGTTTGGGGATGCAGCTTCTAAGAAAGTAATTGAGGTTAAATGAGGTCATTTAGATAGAGCACTGATGTGACAGGATTAGTGAACCTTTAAGAAGAGACACCAGAGAGCTCACTCTTGCTATCTCTGTGCCTGTGTCCACTCATGGAAGAAAGGCTATGTGAGGACACAGCAAGAAGGCAGCCATCTGCAAGACAGGAAGAGAGCCCTCACCAGAAAAAGAATCAGCTGGAACTTTGACCTTGGACTTCCAGCCTCCAGAACTGTGAGAAAATAAATAAGTGTCTGTTGTTTAAAACACCCAGTCTGTGGTATTCTGTTAAGGCAGCCCAAGCTGACTAATGCAGAGTTGAAACTCATTCAAGTGTAAAAGTAGAATGAAAATACGTTCAAACATGCAAAATCTCAAATTAACCTGTGATATACCCTTTTACGAAAAGTTTCAGGGGGATGTGCTTGACCAAGTATAGCAGTAAACCAAGAAAGGGGAAGGCATGGAATCCAATTCATGAAGAGGCAAAGGAAATTTCCACTGTGACAGTAGAAGGAAAACCAGTACTCAGACATCTTCTTGGAGAGAACTCATCCAGGCTGGGGCAGGGGAATCTGGGGCTACAGAATGAATGTCACCAGTGGGGGAAATGAAAAGAGAGAGAGAAGGGAGAGAAGAAAAAGGGAGGGTAAGCGGGAAGGAGGGAGAACAGGCAGGCAGGTTGGCCCACTATATTTTAATGTATTGTGGGGACATTTATATTTTAACAGATACAGTTTGGGACTAAATTA
>NW_012115522.1:76095-103348 GCF_000951035.1 Colobus angolensis palliatus
CCAGGATGGTCTTGATCTCCTGACCTCGTGATCCGCCCGTCTCGGCCTCCCAAAGTGCTGGGATTACAGGCTTGAGCCACCGCGCCCGGCCAGAATTATCAGTTTTTAATGGTAGAATCTAATCCTTCCTCTTTAAGTTCTAACAGGAACAACGTAGTTGATGGTAATTTTCTAAAAAGAGTAACTCTTTGAGTCCCAATGATTCTCTTACTTAAATAAGCAAGAAGTTTAGCTTTTAGGATTTTTTATTTCAGATATTAAAACATCAGCACAAACACTTGTGTTTTTTTTTTTTAATGGGAAAAAAAGAAAAAGGAATTCCCTCTGGTGAATTGCAGGGCTTTAAGGCCACAGATCAAGGGTGACAATAATATATACTTGGCCCTGCTATATATTGCTGTCAGAAGGTGTTACTCAAGATCACCTATTCCAAAACAAAATCTGAGATTTTGCTTCCATGTCTAAAAATCCCACATTGCGAGACAATTGGGTTACTGAGGGGTATTTAATATAATCACTTTACCTTGAAGTATTCATCAAAAGCTGATATTACTTTAATTTAGATGTCTTCTTTTTCCCATTTATATTGGAAAGACTAAGGGTATCATGATCATACTATACTGTATAGAAACTTGGAATTCATGGTCCCATTTGTTTCTGTATTGGAAAAACACCTGCATTTTCTAATTTTATAAATACAAAGAATAAAATTACATCAAAATAGAACAAACAATGTGCTTCATCCATGAAAACAGCTTTTCTAAATTTGACATCTGGCTATGCCCACTGCAACTATCTAATAAAATCTATGTATCTTCCCCGAATTGGAAACCTAGAACACCATCCATCGACAATTTGTAAGAGTGTAATCTCACTATTCTGCCACCCAGGATATTGATCATAAGCTCAGTATCAAAGCATGATTTCATGGGTAATTGCTTGATGATAAAAAGATCATTATTTCCTGATGATCAGAGAACTAGATACCAGGGCCACATCACCTTTAATCCTCATAGAATGACAAACACTGAATTGTGTGGTGGCATTGTGCCAAATGCTTGCTTTGAAAGCTATAATAAGCAGCTACACAGAAGTCTTTATAATATCCATTTAACAAATTATTGATCAGCACATACTTGTTATAAACCTGATTCTGAAATATTTTTCTAAAAAATATATAAACAACTTGCTCTGGGATACCATTCATGTGTTTTCCCAATGTTCTGCATGCTATGATAAATTCTTAGGCAGTAAGAGTTGGCCCAACTCACGGTACCATCCACTCTCAGCCAGTGAGCAATAGCACACACCACACTGCACCATTGAATCAATGAGAGTGCTATCTGTGTTGTTATTCCATCTACTTTCTGTTCTAACAAACAGTTGTGACTCATGACAAAAATTGTGCAAGAGGCAGTACTCAACACTTCTGAAAGAAACAAAGGAAGACTATCATGGTGGATGTTAAAGAGGCAATTTCAGGCCAAGCATGGTGGCTTCTTCCTGTAATCCCAGTGCTGTGGGAGGATCTCGAGGCCAGGAGTTTAAGACCAGCCTGGGCAACATAGTAAGACTCCCATGTCTTCCAAAAATATATATCTATGTATATAGATGTATATGTATCTATAGGCACCCACCAGCATGCCTGGCTAATTTTTTGTATTTTAGCAGAGACAATGTCTCACCATGTTGTCCAGGCTGGTCTCAAACGCCTGACCTCCAGTGATCTGTCTGCCTCGGCCTCTCAAAGTGCTGGGATTATAGGCCTGAGTCACCACGCGTGGCCTGGGACATGCATTTTAGCATATAATTTTACCCCAAGATTCCTCTTTCTCTCCCTGCCTACCCCTAATTTCTTCATAAAATGCTTTGTTCTCTTGCTCTTTATTTTTATAAACTATTTTAAGTTATTTGGGAATGAGGTTAAATACCAATGATTTTTTTTTTAAATAAGCCAAACTGTTAATCCTGCCTCCATTCTTGTCACCCTTAATCCACTCTTCATACCACTGTTTCGGTGACAGTTTCTAAGAAGCACATTTTCTAGTAAGCTGTTCAATGGATGGCTCCCTACATAGTACAAGATCAAGTGTCAAGTCCTCAGCATGGCATTCCCAGTCCCGATGATTCAGCATCAGCCTCCCCTTTCTACCCTTATCAACTGTCATTCCCAATTTTGAACCCTGTGCTTCATCCACACATGCCCACAAATCTTCCCATGTTGTCTAGAGGTTGGGATAAAAAAAATCTTGCATTTTTTAAGTTTAAATTTTAATTTTAGGTTCCAGGGTACATGTGCAGGATGTGCACGTTTGTGACATCAACGTGTGCCATGGTGGTTTGCTGCAACATCAACCCATCACCTAGGTATTACACCCCTCCATGCATTAGCTACTTTTTCTAATGCTCTTCCTCCCCCCACCCCAGCCTCCAATAAACCCCAGTGGGTGTTGTTCTCTTCCGTGTGTCCATCTGTTCTCATTGTTCCGTTCCCACTTGTAAGTGAGAACATGCAGTGTTTGGTTTTCTGTTCCTATGAGGGTTTGCTGAGGATAATGGCTTCCAGCTCGATCCGTGTCCCTGCAAAGAACATGATCTCATTCCTTTTTATGGCTGCCTAGTATTTCATGGTGTACATGTACCACATTTTCTTTATCCAGTCTATCAATGATGGGCATTGGGGTTGATTCCATGTCTTTGCTATTATGAATAGTGCTGCAATGCACATACGTGTGGATGTTATCTTTGTGACAGAATAAATCTTGCAGTTCCTAATCATGACATGCAGTCATACCTCCACATTTGCCGATCATAATCTCTCTCCCTGGAGTACCCCCTTCTGCTTTTTTCCAACTTCAAGACTCATATCTCTACAAAGATTTTTTTTTCCAACCACTCTTTGCACTTTTACTACACCTCTAAGGTAGCCGCTAGCACGCTCTACTTGCTACTATTTGTCTAATAGATTTTTCTCCCATACTAGACAGTGGGCTGCAAAGTCAATGGACAATATTGTACCCATCTTAGAGCCTAGCACAAAGAAACTTTAATAAACATCTGGGGATTGAATGAATGAATGAATGAATGAAATATAAATGAAGGGAATATATTTATAAAACCTTAAGGATAAAGTACCTGACCTGAGAATAAACCTTGAAGTAGTTGAGATTCAACCACTTGAGGTGCCATTTTGGTATTTATAATAAACCCAAAAATATAAGAGAACCATTAGGGAGTTGTTACATGTCGGTTAATCACAATGCTTTCAATGTATGTTCTGTTCAGCACATTAATCTTGGTAATATTATTAGAAGAAAGCCAGCGTGTATGTGGTATGTCTCCAAGGGCAGGAAGGTGGCAAAGGGAGGCAAATCCGAGTGGATGGAGGGAGGGGAAGGGCAGGAGGAGAAAAAGGTGGGCGGAGGACCAGGTGGGAGGGAGGCAGCTCACTGAGGACCCAGCGGGGGCAGCACGATGAGGCAGGTGGCCCTGTTTCTGAATGGCAGCCCCAAGAACGGAAATACCCTCAGACAGATTCTAAGCCTCCTGAAGGATTGTTAGGATTCCACACAGACTGGCTGACATTAAATGTTGGAGAGCGGTACTTTACAACTACATGGAGCACTTTAGTGAATAAAGACCCTGATGGTATGCTGGCCCATATGTTTAAGGACAAAGGTGTCTGGGGAAAATAAGCAAGATCATAAAGGAGCTTTCTTAATTGACCAAAATCCTGAGTACTTTGAACCCATTTTGAACTACTTGCATCATGGACAGCTCATTGTAAATGATGGCATTAATTTATTGGGTGTGTTAGAAGAAGCAAGATTTTTTGGTATTTACTCATTGATTGAACACCTAGAAGTGGCAATAAAGAATTCTCAACCACTGGAGGATCATTCACCAATATCCCGAAAGGAATTTTCCGATTTTTACTAGCAACTCCAACGAAGTCAGAACGGCGATGCCAGGGTTTCAACTTCAGTGGTGCTGATCTTTCTCCTTTGGACCTTGGATACATTAACTTCAAAATGGCCAATTTAAGCCACTGCAATCTTGCACATGCAATTCTTTGCTGTGCAAATCTTGAATGAGCTGATCTCTCTGGATCCGTGCTTGACTGTGCAAATCTCCAGGGAGTCAAGATGCTCTGTTCTAATGCAGAAGGAGCATCCCTGAAACTGTGTAATTTTGAGGATCCTTCTGGCCTTAAAGCCAATTTAGAAGGTGCTAATCTGAAAGGTGTGGATATGGAGGGAAGTCAGATGACAGGAATTAACCTGAGAGTGGCTACCTTAAAAAATGCAAAGTTGAAGAACTGTAACCTCAGAGGAGCAACTCTGGCAGGAACTGACTTAGAGAAGTGTGATCTGTCTGGGTGTGATCTTCAAGAAGTCAACCTGAGAGGGTCCAACGTGAAGGGAGCTAGATTTGAAGAGATGCTGACACCACTACACGTGTCACAAAGTGTCAGATGAGAATTTTAGGGGCTGGAGGAAGATATGCAAGATGAAAATGTTTTCCTTATCATTTTTCTTTCTCCACCCACTCAGTTGTCTTGAAGAAATAACATCATAAGGAAATTTAAAAAAAAAAAAAAAAACATTTAGAGGATTATGCTTGTTCTCAGTGGTGCATAAGGGAAAAGGCTGACTTTTTTTTTTTCCATATTCTGATTTTCAACACAAAAGCACTCATTTAATAGATGTAGGGAAACTAGATATTGCTGCCTTTTGAACGGGGTAGGGGGGTTTATCTGGTTTTATGACTAGGAATAGTATCTATTATATTTGCTTTTAAATAGGCATGATGTGGAAATACCATCTTGGTTTGAGATACATTTGAGGATTTTAATTGATGGAAAGCACTACATATGCAATTATAGTTATTGAATACCTAGATGCAGTATCAATATTTAAATTGTTAAAACTTTATGAAAACTTGGAAAAGATTGTTTAGGTTTATAAATAGCTTTAGTGATCCTGCCCCTCTTTAAATACCTTTCACACCACGTGAATATGGTGAGATCAGACTCCCTAAGACTCTTTTCAGGTTCATTTTTAAAATGTTTACTTTTTAGGACAAAACAGTAGCTAAATTAAAGTAATATCTAGTTCTTACTGATTCAGACAGAGTGGAAAGAAAGACATCGTTGTACATCACTGTCATTCCAAAGGTACAGTGGGACTCCGGATGGAGGAAGAACTTACCTATCACTACAACACTTATAAGTGAGAATTTCTCAGAATTTCATTCTAGGCAAGTTCCACTCAACACCAGACCAAGCAATTCTATCTATTTACACTGCTAGCCTATTTTTCTCATACAATCCTCACAAGCATAGGAAGATACTTCAAAACCAAAAAACCGAGGTACATCATTAATATTCATTTAATTCAAATACTAAATAGTTTATATAAGGCCAGCTTAGAAATAGATACTAAATCCAGAGCTACTGCAATCAAAGTTTATATGAATGAATATGGTAAAGTTGCCTGCTAAAAGGCAACGTAATATAATTGCAGCTAGAACCCTACAGTGGGGAATGAGGAATTTTAAACACACATTTGATTACAGCCACCAAAAAATATAAATAAAGTAAAAATAAAGGCATTTGACTGGTCCAAGATGTAATACCAATCAATCAGCATCTGTGATTCTTTTACTTATATGTTTTTTTAAACAAATTTTGGCCCAATTTTCTTGAGTCACTACCTCTCTGCAGCTGCAGAGGAAAGGCCTGTACCTCCCTACCAGTGACCTGGTGTCCTTATTTCTACCCGAAGAGCAGGGATATTAGCTGTGTCCAAATGGATTCTGAATTCTACAGACTCATCAACATGAGGCAAGCAATCATTTAAAACCACCTGTGTCTCCTTTGGGAGAATGACATATCTTTAGTATTTACATATCATTATTCTTCTATCTCTACATATGCAAAGCTTTCCTTAACAGTAAAGGGTACATATGCATGGTGGGAGGAGATCAGACCTTTAAAAGTGAAGGAAAGCAACTTCAGAAATGAATTATTTTCTTTGCTTTTTATTTTTACCAAGACAGAGAAGTAATGTACTGAGGGATAATCTATTTTCATAATCAATATATGCCTAAATTATATTTAAATCATTTCACTCACTCTATATTTTCAGGAATTATAGAATGTGTTATTCATTCACTGAAAGGTACCTCTGTAGAAATAACCTAAAACTGCAGAAGGATCTGAAAGATCTAAACATGGTGTGCTTAGAAACTGCAGATTTTAGATCTAATGGATACTGCATTAATAAACGATAGAAGAAGAAGAAGAAGAAGAAGAAGAAGGAGGAGGAGGAGGAGGAGGAGGAGGAGGAAAGGGGAGGAGGAGGAGGAAGAAAGGGGAGGAGGAGGAGGAAGAAGAAGAAAGAAGAAGAAAGAAGGAGGAGGAGAAGAAGAAAAAGAAGAAGAAAAGGAAAAGAAAAGAAAAAGAAGAGAAAGAAGAAGAAGGCAGAAGAAGGAAGAAGAAAGAAGAAGGAGGAAGAAGAAGAAAGAAGAAAGCCAGCACTTGTTCACAGGAATACTAGGTGATTGTAGCTGGTCTTGAATTCCCTAAAAAGCCCTGATTCCCAGGGCTGACCATGAAGAATGTTGCAAGGGGCAAAATGATTGTTGTCAGCATCAGACACACTCCTGCCTTCTCACTCCTTTGAGGGATGATGCTAAATGATGCTAAGTGTTGGAGAAGGAACGCACTTGACCACCCAAGTCAACCCAGCACTGCATTCTAGTCTCTGCCTTTCTCCAGCAACTGGCTGTGTGGGATCAAGGAAGTCACTTCTCCCTGGGCCTATTTTTCTCCCGTTAGAATGAAAGATGCACTAGAGACCTAATTCAAAATGCCAATTTTTATAGCCACACACCCAAATCTTTCTTTGTATTCTCTTTGACAGCAGACTCCTTCCTTGTGTCTCTCTGGAGGGCATCCATTTCATACTGATTTCTTGCCTCCTTAGGTTTCTGGCCAGGTGGAGTTGAGCACATGGTTGCAATGCCTCTCTGCTTTCTGTCTGCCTCCTCCAAACCCCGAGCCCATAACTTACTCCCTTATTTAAAATCCCTTTTCACTGAATGCCATGACAATCTTAGTGATCAGTTTCCACGATGAAAACAATTGCATTCTGTTTCTTAAAGGCGTGGTCCCATTCATTTTAAAATTTGACTCAATATTCGATCAGGTCTCTTTCTCTCCTTTGTGGCTCCAGTGGCTGAGGGTGAGAAGGTGAGGGATGCTGTAGGGGGCACAGTCCAGAGTCTGTTCTCACGCACTTCCCCTTCCCTCTTTCTCTTCCTTGTATCTGCTCCTTTGGTCTTGGGGTGAAAAGAGGAGCAAGAGTGAACTTGGCATTCCCTCCCAAGGCCATTAACTGCCCTCCTAGATCTCTGGTCTTTAGTGTAAGGTAGAGGGGTAGATACTCCACAGGCCCCTTGGAGAGAGGGCTCATTCCCAAACAGGTGGGCTCTTAGAGTAACTGGGCCAGTTGCTGCTGGCTTTAATGTGCATTAATTTATCCCATAATGTAGCAGCCCAGGGCCTCTGTAGCCCCAATCTCTTCTTCCCTCATGGCCAATTCTTCAGCCAGTAGGCCCTTGTAGTATCCAACTTCCATAGTTGGCAATAACCTGAAGCTTGAGGCAGGAAAACATTGACTTCCTTCCCACCTGCCACAGATCTCTCCCCAGAAAGCCTTTGTCCTGTTCCAATAACACAGCAGCAGCCCAGCAAGTCTGCTAGATAAGCAGATGCCTGCTTAGAGACCTACTGTATATTACTTAACTTGTTATTAACTGAACTGTTTGTAAGAATATAAGGCAACTCCTTCACTAATAGTTCTCTTGGGGGCTTGCCTGCCTTGGCTTTGAAAAGAAAAAATCCCCACTTTCCCTCCAGCTTGAGGAGGAGAAGGACAAGAATAGCTTCATATCTCAAACACTGCTGTCCTCCAACAGGCAGCATTCCTCTTCCCCCTCCAGGTCCTTTTCTCATATTCAGAGGAGGGGGGTCAGGTGTTGTGGGAGGCAGTTGGGTCTGTTCTCTGAGTGCTTCCCAGGAAGCCCTGAATGGTGTGGCTGGTCCAGAGCACTAATTGTCCCTCCAACTTAGAGTACAGAATGCTTGCTGTAGTTTTTCCTCAGTGTGGGCCTTAGTAATCAAATTGAGAAAACAGGATCACGTTCAGCACCCTACAGCATCTTGTTACATATTCATGTATGTTAATACTGCATTAATATCTGGCCAGGCCCACACTGATAATCCCAACACTCTGAGAGGCCAAGGCAAGAGGATCACTTGAGGCCAGGAGTTGGAGATCAGCCTGGGTAGCACACCAAAACCCTGTCTCTACAAACAAATTTAAAATAAATAGTGGTCCCAGCAGTAGTCCCAGCTACCCAGGAGGCTGGGGCAGGGGGACCCCTTGAGGCCAGAAGTTCAAGACAGCAGTAAACTATGACCACACCACTGCACTCCAGCCTGGGCGACAGAGTGAGACTCTGTCTCTAACAAATAAATAATTTTTACACTATTTCATTAATATCTGTCTTCCCTGCTATACTATAAGGCCATGACAACAAGACCCATGTATGTATGCTTTGCTCAAGATTGAACTCCAGCTGCTTAGAATACCTGGCCAAAACAAAATTTTTTAATGTCCAATATTTATTGAATGAATGAGTGAATAAAACTCCTCTTAGTCATTTTGCCCCCATGACCACAGCTGATTGGACCAGAGCTGGGGACATGACCGAGGAAGAACCAATACATGCCAATATCAATACTATGAGACAAGCAAATCATATCATGAGAGAACTGGATCCAAAAGACAGGAGGACTAGACAGCCTGTACTGAGTTATCATTGAGTATCTAGAAGGCTGCATGCAGCTCAGATGGGACAGCCATGTACATGCTAAAATAGAAAATGCTGATCTAGGGCTGGCACAGTGATTTATGCCTATAATTTCAGCACTTTGGGAGGCCAAGGCAGGAAGATCACTTGAGGCCAGGAGTTCTAGACCAGGCTGGTCAACATTACAAGACGCTGATTCTATAAAAAATAGAAAAAAAAAAAGGTCCGGGCATAGTGGTTCACGCCTGTAATCTCAGCACTTTCAGAGGCCGAGGCAGGCGGATCGTCTGAGGTCAGGAGTTCAAGACCAGCCTGGCCAACATGACAAAACCCCATCTCTACTAAAAATACAAAAATTAGCCCGGCACAGTGGCTTCTGCCTCTAATCCCAGCCACTCGAGAGGCTGAGGCAGAAGAATCGCTTGAACCTGGGAGGTGGAGGTTGCAGTGAGCCCAGATTGCACCACTGCACTCCAGCTTGGGCAACAGAGTGAGACTCTGTCTCAAAAAAAAAAAAAAATATCAGCCAAGTGTGGTAGCACATGCCTGAGTAGTAGTTTCAGCTCCTCAAGCTGAGCCAGGAAGATCACTTTAGTCCATGCATTCTAGGTTACAGTGAGCTATGATCATGCCACTTCACTCCAGCCTGGGTGACAGAACAAGACCCTATCTAAAAAAAAAAAAAAAAAAAAAAAAAAAGCCACTCATGAAAAAGGGAGATTAGGAAAAGCAAAGGAAACAGACTACCTGGCCTCAGAGAAGAAGAGAGAATTCTTTCCTCCTGACCCTCTAGCTATTGGTTTTAGCATCTATGAGGCCCATATCTACTTTCTCATTCCCTGAGAGAGTCCAGTATCCTTCCAGTGATTTCTCTTTCAACCTAGTTTGATGGAACTATAGTCCTTGCAACAGACTGTGACACTGAGAAATGATGCTCCATGCCAGTGAATTCTCTAGGTTATTGAACTTGTCATTACTTGAATTGTTTGTAATAATCTGGTCTTTGTAAATGCATCCTACAGATGTATTCTCAGAATTTGGAGAACATAATTTAATATTTTTCTTAATGACTCAGAGTCACCTGTTATATTAAAGAGATAGTCCTTCGGTCTCCAAATTTGCTGCCAGCTGTCACCAGCAGAGCACCTTTTCTCTTAAAATGGTCCTTCTAACTCACTGCAAAGCTTTTCTTTTGAGGAACCAGCTCTTCAAACTGATTCTACATGGGTGGAGACTCCAACAGGCCACTCTGAGGAAGGGTTTGCTTCCAAATGGATGGTGGTTCTTGGCAACATTGGGCTACCAGTTGCACGCTACAGCTTTAAAGCCACACTATCACTGTTCTAAACCATGTCTAAGTACCTCCTTCTAGTCCTTCTTCCATTACAAACTTGTTACCTACATGCTCTTTTGCTTTGACTATTAAGAACTCACATACTGGCCGGGCACAGTGGCTCACAGCTGTAATACCAGCACTTTGGGAGGTCAAGGCAGGAAGATCACTTGAGGTCAGAAGTTTGAGACTAGCCTAGCCAATATGGTGAAACCCCTAATCTACCAAAAATAATTAGCTGTGTGGGGTGGCGCATGCCTGTAATCCCAGCTACTTGGGAGGCTGAAGCAAGAGAATTGCTTGAACCTGGGAGGAGGAGATTGCTGTGAGCTGATATCACACCACTGCACTCCAGCCTGAGTGACAGAGAGAATCCATCTCAAAAAAAAGAAAAAAGTATTCACATACTATTAAAGTTCTTTTCTTCAATATCAACCTCCTTTCAATGAAGAGTTGATCTCACTTTCCCAAGGGGCCACCTGGTTGTCTACAGAGAATGAAGCCCAAACCCTAATGCTTCCCTTTCGGAGTCCAAGCTTGATGCCAGCTGGCCTGCCATTAGGCTGCTCAGGTCAGAGATTAATTTTCCCTCCAACCAGCATGCAACTAAGACCACTAGACATGCTTGCTTTTAAAAAAAAAAAAAAAAAAAAACACCTTAATAGAGATGCCAAATCCAAATAAATCCTTGAGCTTCTAGGGGCAAAATTAAGCCAAACTCATTAGCAATGAACCAGGTTCATCCCAACAAGCCTCCTGTTTTCTGATGGGTAGCTTGAGGAAATAAGCTCAAGGACAGCTCAGGACCACCAGGGGTAATCTGAAGGCCAGGCCAGGACGCTGACCTCTAGTGTGGTCCTAAAGTCTACCCTCCTTGAAGATCTGGGATATCAGTTATCAGAACCAAGGGCTCCAGGACCCAGGGAAATTAGGAGAACACCAGTGGCCCATCTTAAAACCCTCCAGAAACACTTTTACCAGTGTCCACTTTCCACAGGATCCACGATAATGTGCAAACAGGGCTGGTCTCCTAGAGCCCCAAATTAGCCACCATTTTCAGCAGTGTCTGTGCACAAGCTTATACTCCTAGCTGAGCTGCATTTTCTGCTATCTAGACCATAGGGGAAAAAGTCAGGAACTCATTTCTTCCAATATCACAGCACAATCTGGCCACATCAAGTGAAAGAAAATTCAGAGCCACTAATTGGAACTAAACTGGAATTCATACATATTCCCATAAACCCCCGAGTCACCCGACTTAAATCCCATACTGTTACCCTCCAGGTCAGAACTGGCTCTGTATAAGCGGCTGGTACAGACAACCAAAAGCAAAGGAATAAGCCTCAACGCGCTCAGGACACCAGAAGACCCAGGACAATCTGAAACCTAGACATGCCAGTTTTCTGAAGGAAAATTTTGAGCTTCCTCAAGGCCAAGGACAATGCCTCATTTTGCCCCTAAGTCCCAGTCTGGAACACTGAAACAGTTCAAGAGTAACTCGATGGACCAAGAGCCAAAGTTCATGCCTGCTGTAATCTTGAAGTAGAAGCCAGAGTTGCAAATTTCTCTACACATCTAGGTATTTTATAGGATAATTCTTGTAGACTAATAGATCAGAGATATACACGGGCATATATAGAATTTTATTGGTGTATGTAGAATTTCCTGGAGGAATTTTCCCATCAGACAAGGCTGAAAAGGATAGGGTAACTGACATGTGAACATGGCATCATGATGGATGCCAAGTAGATTATGGGATCCACAAAATAGTGCAACATGGGAAGAGAGCCTTCCATAATCAAGGGTCTTGGGCCCAGAAGACAGATAGAATCAAAGGCATCAACAGGACACTTGAGAAATTAACACCAGAACCTACAGAGATGGGGTGTTGAAAAAGCCCCCCCCCCCCCCCCGCCGAAGCCATCTGGAGCAAAGGAAGGGACACCTGTGTCAGGCGTCAGGCTTGGTGTCTGCTATAGAACCCTCTACCGACTATGTAGGTAGATTTCTCCATTTAAGAACTTCTGAAAATCAGGAGCCCTCATAAATAAAAGTTGATTAGGGCCAGGCATGGTGGCTCATGCCTGTAATCCCAACACTTTGGGAGGCAAAGGCAGGCGGATCACCTGAGGTCAGGAGTTTCGAGACCAGCCTGGCAAACATGGTGAAACCCCATCTCTACTAAAAATACAAAATTAGCCAGGCATGGTGGTGTGCACCTGTGATCCCAGCTACTCGGGAGACTGAGGCAGGAGAATTGCTTCAACTCAGGAGGCGGAGGTTGCAATAAGCTGAGATCGTGCCACTGCACTCCAGCCTGAGCGACAGAGCTAGACTCCATCTCAAAAAATAATAATAATAATAAAATAAAGTGGATTAGTATAATAAAAAGATACAGTATTAAACAAAACATGTGAGGAAATTATTAAGTCTGGGTATCACCTCTAAACCATGAACTGCTACTTATTTTACTTTAAAGTATTATATAGCATTATGTGCCAGGCACCGTTTCCAAGTGGTTTACAAATGTTAACCCATTTACTCCTCATAACTGTGGAAATAAACAAGACCACCCAAATGAGAAAGCAAATGTGATTCCTGGGATTTGAATGTCGCCTCCAAAACTCACGTTGAAATTGTATTGCCGTCGTAACAGTGTTAAGAGGCTATTAAGTCATGAGGGCTCTGCCCTCCTGAATGGATTAATGCCGTTACGGTGGGAATGGGTTAGTTATTGCAGGAGTTTGGCCCCTTTTACTGTCTTATCCTCTTTTGTCCTCCTTTGCCATGTGATGCTTTCCACTATGTTATGATGCAACAAAAAGGTCTGTCCAAGATGCAGCCCCTCAAATCTGGGCTTCCCAGCCTCCAGGACTGTGAGCCAAATAAACTTCTATTCTTTATAAATTACACAGTCTGTGCTATTCTGTTATAACAGCAGAAAATGGACAAAGACATCTATTTATTCAAAGCTTGCTATAGCAAAGGAGTCAACCACTATCACTTGTGTTTTGGCAGAGACTCAAAGGCACAGAGAAAAATGGCAAAGCTTCATAGTAAAAAGAAGAGACAGCTTCTGGTATGCTCTGATTGGAGGACGTTGGTATGGGGGAGATATGGGTGGGCTGACTAGGAGCAGAGCATCCTATGGCGAGCATATTTAACTTTCCCTGGTTGGTTGCATATTGGAAGCAGGAACAAAACCTGGGGAAACTGTCAGTCATTTATCAAATCCTGGCCACTTGGGACCAATTGTTACAGGGGTTATTGTTTGACTTCCTGGACTGTTTGTTAGAGATTGTGGTCTGATTTCACACAAAGCTGACTTGCTTCGTGGGCCTAATGGGTTGGTTTTTGGGCTGGTTGCTGCAGACTGTAAGGGTGCTGTTTCTGCATATGGTCTGACCATTGTCTGTTTGTACCTTCAGTCTCTCATAACCCTGTAGAGGAAGTACTACTACTGTTCTCATTTTACAAATGAGGGGAGTGTGGCATGGAGACACAGTAAATAGCAGAGCCAGAATACAAACTAAGGCATTCTGTCCACAGAGTCTATCCCCTTAGCCCCTGCATGAAGGTGCCTCCAATGTGACTTGGTATTGAGTCAGTTCTAGAAATTTATTTTCTATGAGAAAGCTGAGTCTCTGTTCTTCTACCCAGTTGTTTGGGGTTCTACCCACCCATTCTTGTAGCCCAGCCAAAGAGAATGAGGACTTGCCCTTGGCATGCTAAAGCACCATCCTGTGTAATGTATTGTAATGCCAGTAATTTATGAGACTTTTTCTGTTTAGGGGGTTTTTAGTTTTGTGTATGATTGTCTTCCCCAGCAACATTAAGAAAAGATAATTTTTACAGGTTGGGTTCCCTGGAGAGACTCTGAAACAGGGATGCACATGCAGTACGTTTATTAGAGAATGCTCATGGGATTAAGCCCTGTCAACAGAAGGAGAAGGGACCAGGACTAAGAGAGAGAAGCTGAGCAGTGATGCAGCCTCAACAAAGGCTTCAGCCCACTCCATGTGTTACCGGTGGAGGGAGTCCAGGTTCTTGGCATTTTGAACAAAGAATTGGACAAAACGCACAAAGGAAAGAATGAAGCAACAAAAGCAGTGATGTACTGAAAACAAAAGTACACTCCACTTGGTGGAGCCAGCCCGAGCATAGAGGCTCAAGAGTTCTCCTTACAGAATTTTCTGGGGTTTAAATACCCTCTACAGGTTTCCCATTGGTTACTTGGTGTACACCCTAAGTAAATAAAGTACTGGTCTGCAATCAGTCTGATTGGTTGCTTTCTGCAACCAGACTCTGCAGACTCTTGTTTGAGGTGTAACCTTTGTAACTTCACTTCAGCCTCTGATTGGTTGTAGAAAGCAACCAATCAGAGGCTGAAAAGTTACAACGTTACACTCCTATGCAATCCTAAGCAACCAATTAGAGATACTTTCAATTTTCCGTCTGCCATGCAGAAAAAGGGGTTGGGGTGGGGGGGGTGGCAGGGGTTGCAAAGGGAGTAGCCTCTGGTGCTTTTGTTACTTGGGTTTGGAAAGTCGGGGCTTTCCTTTTGATTTATTTCTAGGAAGTTGGCGTGAATTGGCCTTGGTTTCCATGCCTCCAGACCCTATTGTCCTGCATCACATAGAGGCACAATGAAGCCAAAATGGACCTTCAGAACTGTCCTGCCTGGCAGCAGGAGCACCTGGCCTTAGATTCCTCCTAAATTAGTCACTAATGCAGGCTGCCCGCACCGAGAACAGCCAAGGGCAATTTCCAGAGGGAGCTGCCAGCTGAGGGCTGTCTTCTGACAACGCTACAGAAAACAGGTGTGGAGTATGTTTATGTGCTGAAAACATCATTCTCAGAAAGGAAAAGCTGTAATTACTCCTCAGAAACTACAACTAATAAAAAAGAAAGTGTCAATTCCTGGTGATGTGATTTGGCAGCACTAAGACAGAGAGAATCTTTGAGTGCTGATGTGGTAACCTTTGGGGTTGAGTGTACCAAGAGAAGTATGAGCCCCAAAATGTCAGGGGTGGTGGAGCGGCCAGTTGGCTTCTTGCCCCAGCCTGTTCCAAAGATGCCTTGGGTACCAGTTTAATCCTCATTCACACCACAAACGTGGTGATTTCCTTACAACCAGTACAAGTGCATGAGACTTAGTTCCTAAACTGGAATTAGACCAGAGCATGAGTCAATCAATAAATTTTGTAATTTGTGTATCTTACCCGTGATCACATTAAAAAGCCACTTTTCCACCTGCTCTGTGTTTAAATTTGTGATCTTTGAGTCAGGGTCCTCTCCTTTGAACTCTGGCCAACTCAGGGGCAATCTGAAAAGAGGACGAGAAATTTCCCTGAGAGGAAAGAGGAGGGACAAGGAAATGGCAGGAGGAGGATGAAGTGGGGGGACTGAGAGGAGAAAAGGAGAACAGAAGGAAAATAAGACATCAAAAGATGATGTTTATGTAATGTTCTACCTGAACACAGGGGCAGATTAGAAGACATTCAAGATTCTTTCCTCCTAGTAAGTCTAACAATAAGTAGGCTTTGCAAGTAATTTCCAGTAGAGACCATATACCTCTCTCTCCATCTACCAAGGCTGGTTGTGTATTGGGGAAACAAAGCATGTTTCTACCCACCAGTATCCTTCCACTAGAGAACACAGCAAAGCTTTATAATACTTGCTTCCTGTCCCTTTTAGCAGCTAATCTGCAGAAAAATACAAATTACACACTGATAACAAACCCTCTCCACATATAATAAAGAAACTGGGCCAGGTGCGGTGGTTCGTATCTGTAATCCGGGCATTTTGAGAGGCCAAGGCAGGCAGATCACCTGAGGTCAGGAGTTCAAAACCAGCCTGGCCAGCATGGTGAAACCCTGTCTGTACTAAAAACACACAAAAAATAGCTAGGGGTGGTGGTGCATGCCTGTAATCCTAGCTACTCAGGAAGATGAGGCATGAGAATCGCTTGAACTTTGGAGCCAGAGGTTGCAGTGGGCCAAGATCGCACCACTGCACTCCAGCCTGGGTAACAGAAGGAGACTTCATGTTAAAAAAAAAAAAAAAAAAAAGAAGAAGAAGAAGAAAAAAAAGTAAAAGTAAAAGAATAAGAAAATGGCTGGGAGACAAACCAGGAAGAGTGATACTCCATAACAACTGAGTAGTGAAAACTGAAAGTATTTTTCAACTCACACTGCAAGTAAAACTATGAAAAAGAATCCTCTTTTCAAGTGATCTGCTCTTTTTAACAAACTGTTAAACACACACATAAAATGCTTAACAGATCAGAAAATAGCTTTGAAAGTTCATATAGGAGTATTTTCATTTTCTCAAAACATTATCTATAAAAAAACTGTACACCATTTGTTGGAGAGAACAGGCTATTTTCAAAAGTTGCAGAGCCTGACATAATACATCTCACTTTCTAAGTATCCTGATAGAAAATCCTTCTATTTTCTAACAGATCCTTTCAGAATGTTAAGCATATGTTTCTTCCAAAAGCACATGACTTTGAAATTGGAATTTTTCCAATCTCACAGGTCTTTTAGCAAAACATTCAGGTTCTCTCAGTCTCCTGCTGACATAGACAGCTGAAGTCTATAGGCTAAGGCAGGTTTTAGAAATTTGCTTTTTGCACTTAGGAGACAGTTAATCCCATATTAATTTGTAATATGTCATTCTTACACAGATTTAGCTAAAACTCAGGAAACCTGAAATTCACACACTGGAAGGATGTTATAAAGTATAGAAGAACCATTTATAACTATAACTCGTTTTATGCAACAGGATAATTTTTTCCTCTTAGTTTTATTGTTTGGAGTTCAGCTTATAAAAGCTTAGAATATATGATGAATCCCTACAACGATTAAAAATAACTCAGATGTGTCAAAGATTTGGCAACCAATTAAATATTACTTACTTACACCAAGTTGTTCATTGTGGTCACCTCTGGAGAGAAGGTTTTTCATTTTCCTTTATTTTGGTGTTAGAATCTATTTGTTCATTTTCACCTTGGTATAAAGATACTACCCAAGACTAGGTAATTAATAAAAGAAAAAGTTTTAATTTACTCACAGTTCCACATGGCTGGGCAGGCCTCAGGAAACTTACACTCATGGCAGAAGGCGAAGGAGAAACACGGACCTTCTTCACAAGGCGACGAGCGAGAGCGAGGGGGAAAGAGCCCTTTATAAAACCATCAGATCTCGTGAGAACTCACTCACTATCACGAGAACAGCATGGGGGAAGCCACCCCTATCCAATTACCTCCCACCAGGACCCTCCCTCCACATGCGGGGATTATGGGGATTATAATTTGAAATGAGATTTGGGTGGGGATACAGAGCCAAACCGTGTCAAGACCCTCTTTACTTTTTGCAGGGGAACTTCGATTTTTCTGATTAAGCCATTGAAGTGTTCTTTACATACATAAACTGGAAATTTCACTAAAGAAATTTGTAAGGTTAAAGCATTTAGCTAAGAATATGCTCTAAGTTTTCACTGAAGGGGAAAAAATATCAACAATTCATTATCCCCTTTTCTTTTAACACTATACTTTTTTTTTCTTTTTTTCCTTGAAACAGAGTCTTGCTTTGCTGCCCAGGCTGCAGTGCAGTGGTGCAATCACTTCTCACTGCAACCTCTGCCTCCCGGGCTCAGGTGACCCTCCCGCCTCAGCCTCCTCAGTAGCTGGGACTACAGGCACATGCCACCATGCCCAGCTAATTTTTGTATTTTTTGTAGAGACGGGGTTTCACCATGTTGCCCAGACTGGTCTCAAACTCCTGAGCTCATGCAATCCACCTGCCTCAGCCTCCCACCATACTTTTTTCTAACACCATCACTAAGTCAGCCTCAGCTGGGGATAATACCATTACTTTCTAAATGTAGCACATTTTGCTTCTCTTTATTTAGAGTTAGATGAGAGTTATGTTGCTATTCCCCTAGACATAAAAAATGAGTTCACTTAGGCAACTCCATTTCCCAGACACCATAAAATATTACATAAGAAAAACACACTAGTTCCATCAATATTCTGGGACCCTGGGATTTCACATCCTGGTGTCTCCAATTTAGCAACTTCTCCATCTCAACAATGTCCTGAAATTTTATATGACCTATAACTTGTTCCATTTTGTGCAGTATTATGTATCCCCTGCAAGATATCCCCTGCCACATATCCCCTGGCAGGAAGGGGCCCTCAGAATAAAATACTGTCTCACCAGGAAGGCAAGCTCTGCAGAAAACACAGGGATAATCAGCACATACAGTCTGTCACAGGCAGGGAGGGTAAAGAAAGAACTGTTGCTTCAACTGTGGTCCTGTTTTCTAAATGCCAGTCTCATAGAGGTGTGGACCCTTGCTGGGTGGTTTAGTTCCTGAAGATAAGATTTTAATTTTCTTTTTCATCAAGTTTTGAAATGATATTGGTCTACTTTTCCCAAGAGCACAGAGACTAACATAGATGCAAAAGAGAGAACGGGGCTAGGTGTGGCGGCTCACACCTGTACTTTGAAAGGCCAAGGTGGGAGGATCACTTCAGGTCAACAGTTCAAGACCAGCCTGGACAACATAGCAAAACTCTGTCACTACATAAAAATTTAAAAACTAGCCAGGCACGGTTATGCACACCTGTAGTCCTAGCTACTCAGGAGGCTGAGGAAGGAGGATTGTTTGAGCCCAGGAGGTTGAGGATGCAGTGAGCCTTGATTGTGCCAAAGTTCCAAAACTTAATTTAGCCTTAGATTTTTCTCCATCCCTCAACTTTCACTGGCTTCTGTTTGGAGGTAGGGAAGGGGGTGTGTGGTTCCTCTGTCCCCTTCTCTCTCCCAGCCTACTTCCTCCCCCACTGGGAAGCTACAGTTCCAGACCTCTCCACGGTCAGAACCACGTGGTGGCAAGTGAGGAAGTAAGGGATTCTTGCTGGCCTAGAATTCCCACATGGGTCTGGCTGTTCATTGCATGTAGATTATGGTGGTGCTTTCCATGGGAACTTCAGAAGTTCCCATGACCTAGAGAACCTCTTACCCACTCCTCCTTCAACCCATGGGCATCCTCTCTCTGCTGGTCAACCCTGTCCAACAGGCCCCAAGAGGACTCCATACCAGACCTCTCCCCTACTTGGCTTAAATGTGTCCACAGGAAATGACCCCACATCCCTTTCCCTGACATTCTCTAGGAAGGCAGGCCGCACCCAGCATGGCAGCAACCCTCCCTGCTCTGTCACCAGAGCAGCTCATTGGCCCTTCTCTGACCCTCTGGAGTTCCCACACAGGTGTGAGACCCCAGTCTTCTGGGTCTCCCTGCTGTGGTAAACACATTTCAAAATGATTCCATTGGCCTCATGAAAGCCCTCACAGGTTAGTGTTAGAAAACAATACCCTCAGTCTGTCACTGATGGACATTTGGGTTGATTCCAACTCTTTGCTATTGTGAATAGTGCCACAATAAACATACGTGTGCATGTGTCTTTGTAGCAGCATGATTTATAATCAAATGTGGCACACATACACCATGGAATACTATGCAGCCATAAAAAAGGATGAGTTTGTGTCCTTTGTGGGGACATGGATGCAGCTGGAAACCATCATTCTCAGCAAACTATCGCAAGAACAGAAAACCAAACACCGCATGTTCTCACTCATAGGAGGGAACTGAACAATGAGATCACTTGGACTCTGAAAGGGGAACATCACACACTGGGGCCTATCATGGGGAGGGGGAAGGAAGAAGGGGGAGGGATTGCGTTGGGAGTTATACCTGATGTAAATGACGAGTTGATGGGTGCTGACGAGTTGATGGGTGCAGCACACCAACATGGCACAAGTATACATATGTAACAAACCTGCATGTTATGCACATGTACCCTAGAACTTAAAGTATAATAATAATAAAAAAATTAAAAAAAATTTTTTTAAATAAATAAATAAAAGCTACATATATAGTTATATACCTATATATGTGTATATGTGTGTGTATGATTTGAAAGCTTCATAGTCACATATATATACATAAAATACACATTTATATATGTAATATAGAGAAGGAATATTGTGTTAATGGTTTTATTTTTTATATAACTCATACTTCATAAATTATGCAGTCGACATTTAATCTTATTTATAATTGAACTGTTTAGACAAACAAAACCCTGATGTGTAAATGAGCTTGAGTTTAGTTCTGTTGAATAGAAATTAATGATTCATAGTACTTTTTTGTTACTCAAAATAACCTCAAGAATTTCAGTATAATAATCACAAGATCCTTGTTATTGAAATTACATATGGAATCATTAGTTATATTGACAATAAATGGTAAACACTTTCAAAAAAAAAAAAGAAAGAAAGAAAAAAGAAAACAATACCCTCTCAGCCCTTCACCGAAGGGGCCATTTATCTGTGCACATGTGTCCACTGATGGATGAATAGATACAGATGATAGATGGATAGATAGGTAAAAGAAATGACATTTACTTAAATGGGATCACATCATTTTTAACAAAACATACTTATTTAATTTCGCTTGAATTTCACAGAAGGAAAATCAACTGGAATTGTGAACATCAAGTCAATGTTCTTTAGATATTATTTCTTAAAATAGCCTTCAAAGGATGAGAAACAAAGATTGAGGAAAACTTAGTTTTCTTTTTTCTTACATGTTTCCATTTTAAAGATAATTAACTAACTCCCTACTATGAAAGAACACATCCTCCCATATCCTCTCTCCAAACGCCTTAGGCTTTTTTTTAGATATATTGTTATTTACATTGTTTAGATTTATGTCACTTACTTCATATTCTCTAATCATGACTCTTAGTGATTTTAGTAAGAGATATATACTTAAATGGACTCAGTGAACCCCCAAGTCATTTTATTACAGCTTCCCTATTCTTTGTTTTGAATCAATTCTTATTTTTCTAGATTCATTGGGAAAAAATTTTCATGGAGGTTGTATTTTCTTCATGCTTTTATATTTATGTTTTTAAGGTAACATATGCCAGAAGTCTTTAGTTAAAGGACATCTTTGGCCAGACGTGGTGGCTCATGCCTGTAATCCCAACACTTTAGGGGGGCCGAAGCAGTTGGATCACCTCAGGTCTGGTGTTTGAGACCAGCCTGGCCAACATGGTGAAACCCCGTCTTTACCAAAAAGAAAGAAAAAATAAGCCAGGTGTGGTGGCAAGTAACTGTAATCCTAGCTACTCGGGAGGCTGAGGCAGGAGAATCACTTGAACCCAGGAGGCAGAGGTTGCAGTGAGCCAAGATCGCACCACTGCACTCCAGCCTGGGAGACAGAGGGAGACTCTATCTCAAAAAAAATTATTTTAATAAATAAATAAAGGACACCTTCACTGAGCATATATTCTTGAGTCAAAATGTCTTGCCTCAGAATTTCATGGACATTGGAATTTCATGCCATTGTCTTATGGCATTCAATATTGGGGGCAGTGGGGATGTGGGGAGAGCAGCAGGGACCAGTCTGACTCTCCCTTTGTAGGTGATTGGCTTTTTCTGTTAGGATGCAAAATAGAGATAAAGAAACAGGCATAAAATTTGTCTGAAAAGAGAAATTTGAAAGTTATCACAGGAGCTGGGAAAGACAAGGGTCTTCACACAACAGCATCACCAGGGAATGGCTGTTGGTCTTGGCAGGCCCGAGGCATCCTCCACCTCTGTTCTAGGCTGTCTTCCTACAGAGGAGCGAAGGCCTGCGGAAGTATCACCCCAAGGCAAGACAGTGCCTCTCAGACCCTTCTGGCTGGTGGGGACAGCCCAGACAGAAATCTGTCCCTTTCTGAAAGTTCTAACACATACAACTACTCTAAATAGAATTTAAAAAGAAAATGAAGAACATTTCAATCAAGGCCTATTGGATATCTCTCAGTGGGAATATCCAATTCATTAGAATAATACAGTCTTTAAACATTTGGGACAAATATCATTAAAACTAAAGCAGAAGTTTCTTTGATTCAGGCTTGATTTGAAGAAAATAATGCACATACAACCTCACGAGCCTAAAATTTACCAGTACATTTTATTTAAGGAAAAAAACCAAGGCCAGGTGCAGTCGCTCATGCCTGAAATCCCAGCACTTTAGGAGGCTGAGGCGGGAGGATTGCTTGAGGCCAGGAGTTCAAGACCAGTCTAGGTAACAGAGTGAGACCTTGTCTCTGCAAAAAATAAACAAAATTAGCCAGACATGGGTAGTGTGTACCTATAGTCCCACCTACTTGGGAGGCTGAGGTGGGAGGATCATTTGAGCCCAGGAGTTGGAGGCTGCAGTGAGTTATGATCGTCCCACTGCACTCCTGGGTGACAGAGCAAAACCATGTCTCAAAAAAGAAAAAAGAAAAGAAAACCATGAGATCTAGTAGTAGTAATTTTTAATAAGATTTATAAATTGAAATATTGTAATGGATTTCTAATGCAGATCAAGAAAAAAATCAAGATTAAATAAAAATTGATTCAATATCTACAGTGACAAATTATTATAAAAGTAAGTCTAAGTTGGCTGGGCACGGTGGCTCAGGCTTGTAATCTCAGCACTTTGGGAGGCCGAGGTGAGTGGATCATTTGAGGTCAGGAGTTCAAGACCAGTCTGGCCAACATGGTCAGTGTTTTCCATGTACTTGTTTTAACCACTCAATACTTGTTTTAACCACTCAAGCTGATCCTCTCTGGAGTTACCTGTAATTCCTAGTTGTGGGTTTTCTGTTGTCAGGCCACCATTGCCCAGTCATTTGGCCAGGAGGAACAGGCTTTTCTTGGAGCTTTTTTCTTCTATGCCCATTGGTGACTGCAGGTTGGAGCCTCCTGCAGCTCCGTGTCTCGGATATAAGGGAGGTGATAAAGAAATCCAGGGAATTCCCCACTGTGTTGTTTTCCAAGTCCTGAGGTCCCTAGGCAGTCCACCTTCTTCTTTCACCTCTCAGAGCCTCCCACAACTTTCTGTACTTTGTTCAGAGTTTTTTAGTCATGAGGAGGAGGACCTGAGGAGAATGGGGTCATTCCTTCTTTGGAGCAACCAGAAGTCTGAAAATTTTTGATGTGTAAAATTTAGTTGTTGATATGGCTTTTATATAAATAAGCATTGCTGAGAAAAAACAATCCTGTGAGTGAAGATGAATAAAGTTAGGGAATAGCATATCCTCTGCAAAATATTCCAAACAATGAATTCAAGGAATTTTAAGTGAATGGAATACTCCCCAGCACTATAAAGAAATTATTTATCAAACCATGAAAAGAAATGGAAGAATCATATTACTAAGTGAAAAAAGTCAATTTCAAAAGGCTACCTATTGTATGATTCCATCTTTATGACATCCTGGAAAAAGCAAAACAATGGAGGCAGTAAAAATATCAGTGATTGCCAGGGCTTACACAGGAGGGAGGGATGAATAAGGGGAGCACAGAGAATTTTTTGGGACAGTGAAACTGTCCTGTATTCTGTATGATACTGTAATGGTCAATACATTTCATCATATATTTGTCAATACACACAGAACATAAACACCAAGAGCGAATCCTCATATAAGCTATGGAGCCTGGGAAATAATGCTGTGTTGACATAGGTTCATCGATTGTAACAAACATACCAATCTGGTGGGGGATGTTCATAGGGAGTATATTAGTCCATTCTCACACTGCTAAGAAAGACATACCTGGGACTGGGTAATTTAATGGTCTTACAGTTCCACATGGCTGGGGAGACCTCGCAATCATAATGGAAGATGAAGGAAGAGCAAAGGGACTTCTTATCTGGCGCCAGGCAAGAGAAGACTTGTGCAGGGGAACCCCTCTTTATAAAACCATCAGATCTCATGAGACTTATTCACTATCATGAGAACAGCATGGGAAAGATTTGCCCCCATAATCCAATTACCTCACACCAGGTCCCACCCACAACACGTGGGAATTGTGGGAGTTACCATTCAAGATGAGATTTGGTGGGGGACACAGCCAAACATTATCAGGGTGGTACTGCATAGGGGTACTGTTTTTCCGGGAGCACTCTTTACTTTCTTCTCAGTTTTGTTGTGAACCTGAAACTGCTATAAAAAATAAAGTCTAGGTGTTTTTTATTTTTTATTTTTAAGTGAGCAATCAACAGATGTCAACACTAAGATGAATTAGACACCGGAATTGTCTGACAAGTAATTTAAACAGATATTATAAAAGTGCTTCAGCAAGTAATTACAAATTCTCTTGAAGTGAAGATTCAGCAAAAATGGAAGTTATTGAAAAATAACCAAATGGAAATTATAGAACTGAGAAATACAATAATCAAAATTAAAACTGTGTGGTTGGGCTCAATAATAGAGATGATAGAGGATAGACTCAGTGGACTTGAGGGTAGATCAATGGAATTTACCCAGTCTGAACAACAGAGAAAAGAAAGACTGAAGTAAAATGAACAGAGAGTCTCAAAGACCAGTGGAACTGTAACAAAAGAGAGCATGATATCATTGGAATACTTCAGGAAGAGGAGCAAGACCACAGAACTGAAGAAATTCAGTAAAATTTGGTGGAAGACATAAACCTACAGTTTTAAAAAAGCTGCGTGAACTATCATAAGCAGGATAAACTCAAAGAAATTCACACCAAGACATATCATAATTAAACTTGTAAAAACTGAAGACAAAGTCTTGAAGGCAACTAGACAGAAAGCATCCATTACTTATAGGGAAATACCAGTTTGAATGAAAGTGGATTTATCTTCCGAAACCATAAAAGACAGCAGAAAGTGGCATAACAGTTTTCAAGTACTTAGAGAAAAAAGAACTATCACTCACAAATTCCATATCCAGTGAAAATATCCTTTAGGAATGAAGGGGAAATAAAGACATTCTCAGATGAAGAAAAACTGAGAATCTGTTGCTAGCAAATCTTTCCTTAAAGAATGACTAAAGGAAGTTCTTTAAACAGAAAGGAAATGATAACAGAAGAATGCTTTAAACTTTAGAAAAGAAGGAAGAACATCAAAACAGGCAAAGATAGGGGTAAACATAATAGATGATCCTATTCTCCTGAGTGTCTTACATTATATTCGAAGGTTAAAGACAAAATAACACTATCGGTGTGATGATCAATGAATGTAGAGGAAATAGTTGGGACACATGATTTAAAAATGGGAAGGGTAAAGGAATGTCAATGGAGGTAAGTTTTCCACACTTGCCTTCAACTGGAAAAACACTGACACCAGTAGAACGTGACTCTTGACATGTGTATATGGTAACACCTAGAGCAACCACTAAGAAAACTGTCCAAAGAGATGTACCCAAAATGCTATAAATAAATCAAGATGAAACCTTAAAAATTTTTAAATAATCCACCCAAAGTGAGAATAGAGGAATAAGAAGCAGAGAAAATAAACAGAAAACAAATAATAAAATGGTAGACAAGCTTTAACACATATGAAAAGACAAGCTACAAACTAGAAGAAAATGTTTACAAACAATGTATCCAACAAAATACTAGTATCTAGAACATATTTTTTAAATTCTCAAAACTCAACAGTGTTTTAGAAATCCCAGGTCTTCTTTAAAGACATGAAGTATTTCACCAAGTGGATATACAGATGGCAAGTAAGTATATGAAGGACGCCCAACATTGTTAGCACTAGTGAGCTAAAAATTAAGACCACAGTGATACTGCACTACATACATATTGGATTAGCTAAAATTTAAAAACAAAAACTGAGGACATCAAATGCTGGTGAGGATGTAAAGAAACTAGATGATTCATACACTGCTAGTAGGAATACAAAATCATATAGCCACTCTAGAAAACAGTTTGGCGGTTTCTTATAAAACTAAACATACCATTGCATTCTTTGGCACTGATTCATCTCAGAGAAATGAATAATAGGTTCACACAAAAACCTGTACACAAATGTTCATAGCAGCTTTATTCATGATAGTTAGAAACTGGGAACAACCCTGATGTTTTTCACCAGGTGACTGATGAAACAAGCAATGCGGCATTCATACCATTGAAAACTAGGCGGCAATGAAAAGAAACAAGCTATTGATACATGCAACAACTTGGATGAAATCTCCAGGGAATTATGCTGAGTGATAGAGCCAATCTCAGCCGTGTGTGGTGGCTCATGCCTATAATCCCAGCAATTTGGGAGGCCAAGGCAGGTGGATCACCTGAGGTCAGGAGTTCGAGACCAGCCTGGCCAACATGGTGAAACCTTGTCTCTACTAAAAACACAAAAAAATTAGCCAAGCGTGGTGGCAGGCACCTGTAATCCCAGCTACTTGGGAGGCTGAGGCAGGAGAATTGCTTCAACCAGTGATTGGAGGCAGAGGTTGCAGTGAACTGAGATCACACCACTGCACTCCAGCCTGGGCGACAGAGTGAGACTCCATCTCAAAAAACAAAACAAAAACAAAAACAAAAACAAAACAAGAAAGAGCCAATCTCAAAGATGAGAAACTGTATGATTCTGTTTATATAACATTTTTGAAATGACAAAATTGTAGAAATGGAGAACAGATTAGTGGTTGCCGGGGTGAGGGATGGGGGTGGGGAAAAGGAGACAGGTATGGCAATAAAAGAGTAACACCAGGATCTTTATGGTGATGAAAATGTAACTTGACTGTATCAAATGTATCAGTGTCAATATCCTGGTTATTATACTTGTAAAATGCCTCCATTGGAGGAAACTGTGTAAGGGAGAACACAGGATTTGAATCTACAATTGTCTTAAAAGTAAAAGTTCAGGCTGGGAGTGGCGGCTCACACCTGTAATCCCAGCACTTTGGGAGGCTGAGGCGGGTGGATCACAAGGTCAAGAGATTGAGACCAACCTGGCCACCATGGTGAAACCTCGTCTCTAGTAAAAATACAACAATTAACTGGGTGTGGTGGCACACACCTGTAGACCCAGCTACTCAGGAGGCTGAAGCAGGAGAATCGCTTGAACCTGGGAGGCAGAGGATGCAGTGAGCCAAGATCATGCCACTGCACTCCAGCCTGGCAACAGAGCAAGACTCCATCTCAAAAAAAAAAGTAGGCGGGGCACGGTGGCTCA
>NW_012115522.1:103775-117884 GCF_000951035.1 Colobus angolensis palliatus
AGAAAGAGAGAAAGAAAGAAAGAAAGAAAAAGAAAGGAAGGAAGGAAGAAAGAAAGAAAGTTCAAGAAAACATTTTTCTGCGGGATGGGTTACCCATTCCTATTTATTGGCCTATAGAAAAATTAATGATTAGTTTCTAACCTGGGCACACTGTAATTCCAACGAGGCTGTTATTCTGGTCCCAGTGAAGGACAGTCGACTTGTTTCAACTCCACAATTGCCAAAATGAATACATATTATAAATAAGTTTTATGTAATGCTTCCTAATCCTAATGGAGCTGCATGAAACTACCACCAATCATGAAAAGACTGGGAGGCTGATAGCTTGTTTTCATACTCTCTTACTAAGGTCAGGAAGAGTAACACCCTCTAAAAAAACATAATTAGTGTGCAAGAAGACAACATTCTGCTCTCGGCTGGGTGGCACTTTTGGCAGCACTCAGCTGATCGCTTCTCCTGAAGCTGTTCCTGCCTGGCATCGTTCTCTCATGGTTTTTGTGTGCCTCATTGGTGCTCTTCTCAGTGTCTTTTCTGCCCAACATCTCCATTATGGAAATCTCAGAGCCCACTTCTGTATACAGAGCTCTTCTCTACACATAGTCTCTGCCTGAGTGAGCCCATCTATTTCTCAGTATGTAGATACCACCCTTATGTTGATGGCTTTCAAATTTTCCATATCCTGCCCATACGCCTCTAGCCTGAAGTCCACACTCATATCTCCAGCTTTCTACTCAATTATTTCACAGGCATCTCAACTTTCACATGTCTAAAACTGAAGATATAATTTACACACACAGAGACACATATACAAACCAGCCTGACCAACATGGCAAAACCCAGTCTCTACTAAAAATACAAAAATTATCTGGGCATGGTGGTAGGTGCCTGTAGTCCCAGCTACTCAGGAGGGTGAGGCACAAGAATTGCTTGAACCCAGGAGGCAGAGGTTGCAGTGAGCCAAGATCGCACCACTGCACTCCAGCCTGGGTGACAGATCAAGACTCCGTCTAAAAAAAAAAAAAAAAAAAAAGCAAGGAAAAGAAAAAGCATGAGGGCCCATTCTGCTTAGGGAAAGAACCTAAAGTTCCAAGGAGAAATGAGGGTACAGGAAGAAGGAAAGGAAACTTAAAGCAGAGCACAGCGTACACACACACCCCTGGGAATGTGATGGCCTGAGGAGACTCTGGGGAAAACAGGAATAGCAAGGAGATGGGATTACTTGACGAGGAGGGTGCAGTGGAAACGTCTACACGTGAATACGCACCTCCCTGTGGAAATCTTTGGAAAAGTCCACATGGCTCTTACATTCTTACTGTGCAAATACCTTCTCTTGAGGGATAATAAGTTCTCTATTCAAACTAACATGTGGGGCAGATGGTGGACAGAAGATTCATGCTTTTTTTTTTTTTTTTTTTTTGAGACAAAGTCTTGTTCTGTCACCCAGGCTGGACTGGACTGCAGTGGCACCATCATAGCTTATTGCAGCCTGGAATTCCTTGTCTCAGGCAATCCTCCCACTTCAGACTCCCAAGCAGCTGGGAATACGGATGTGCACCACCATGCCTGGTTTGTTTGCTTATTTATTTATTTATTTATTTATTTATTTAGAGACAGAGTCTCGTTCTGTCTTCCAGGCTGCAGTGCAATGGTGCCATCTGGACTCACTGCAACCTCTGCCTCCTGGGTTCAAGTGACTCTCCTGCCTCAGCCTCCCGAGTAGCTGGGATCACAGGCACACACCACTATGCCTGGCTAATTTTTGTATTTTTAGTAGTGACAGGGTCTCACCATGCCGGCCAAGCTGATCTCAAACTCCTGACCTCAAATGATCCATCTGCCTCGGTCTCCCAAAGTGCTGGGATTACAGGAGTGAGTCATGGCACCCGAGCTGAGGATTGGTATCTTGACACAGAAACAAAGTATATCATGAGAACCTGGGATTCATAAAAATAAAAATAAAAATAAAGTCATGGGGAAATTTCTCCAGTTTTCCAGCATGGACTCAGCAGAGAGTACAAGTTAATTACATTGAGATTACTGAGGAAAGGCAGGAGGTAGTGATCCACCAACATCTGGGATACACTGTGTGAAGGGAGGAATTTGAAAAAAAATCAAAAAAACCTTTCCATCTTCAGGATTAAATTAAAAGAATTTAATCATATTTAGCAGTATCCACATATTTAACACTGTTTGTTGATAAGTACAGTAAAAATTAGATTTATCTGAGGCCCAGCTAAAGTCCTAGCATTCACACAGAGCAAGAAATGACCCAATACACTTCAACACAACAGAGAGGACCATTCTTCCTGAGAGCAGAGCCACAGTCCTGCTAATAAGAGAAATGTTATTTCTTTATATAGGATTAGACTGTGATGTTTATTTAAAAATTGCCTTATAGGCTGGGCACAGTGGCTCAGGCCTGTAATGCCAGCACTTTGGGAGGCCGAGGCCGGCAGATCACCTGAGGTCAGGAGTTCATGACCAGCCTGGCCAACTTGGCGAAACCCCATCTCTACTAAAAATGCATAAAGTACCCGGGCATGGTAGCACATGCCTATAATCTCAGCTACTTGGGAGTCTGCAGCAGAAGAATTGCTTGAACCCAGGAGGCGGAGGTTGCAGTGAGCCAAGACCACGCCATTGCACTCCAGCCTGGGTGGCAGAGTGAGACTCCGTCTCAAAAAAAAAAAAAAAACTGCCTTATATACAGTTGATTTGTTGATTGCCTAACAGCTCTCCACACAGAAAAACTACACTGCAAGTGAAATCATTGTTCACCTTCCCTGGACTCTAGCCTGAAAACTTCTGCAGAAGCAAACATCTTTTTCCATAGGCTCAGGGACATGAAAGATGTACTCAGTAGAAACCAGGAAAGATCTCTTCTTGTGGAATGGGTATGGATTTCGTGAGGGAAGACAGGGTGTTACTCAAATAAGAATCATAAGGAAGGCAGTATATAAGGCCCAGGATAGGTCAGGCATTGGCGGCTCATGCCTGTAATCCCAGCACTTTGGGAGGCCAAGGTGGGAGGACTGCTTGAGGCCACGAGTTTGAGACCAGGCTGGGAAACAAAGTGAGACCCCTGGCTGGGCGCAGTGGCTCACACCTGTAATCCCAGCACTTTGGGAGGCCGAGGTGGGTGGATCACCTGAGGTTGGGAGTTTGAGACCAACCTGGCGAACATGGCGAAACCCCATCTCTACTAAAAATATAAAAATTAGCCAGACGTGGTGGCATTCACCTGTAATCCCAGCTACTCGGGAGGCTGAGGCAAAAGAATCGTTTGAACCCAGGAGACAGAGGTTGCAGTGAGCCAAGATCACACCACTGCACTCTAGCCTGGGTCACAGAGCCAGACCCCGTCTCAAAAAACAAACAAAAAAACACAGTAAACAAAGTGAGACCCCGTCTCTATAAAAAAGACCCACGGTAGGAGTCCAAGGGCAGGAGAGGCAAGAAACAGGAAGACCCAATCTTCGTACTGCCTGTAGGACAGCACAGGTCAACCTTTGGGAAGCGAAAAGGAAGGGGATCAAAAATAACAAAAAAGAGGGAAAAAAAAAGAAGGAAAAGAAAGAGGATCAGCAACATCTGGAAAACACTTGACACCACATTAGAGTTTTCTGTTTTATGTCTGCGTTTGGCACTCGCTTCTGCCAACAGGCTCTAATCAAACACAAACAAAATCCTCCAATTCAGAGAGGCCGGAGCTTAAGCTGATGGAACAAGGACTCAAAGCTTGGCCCTACAAGCAACTTAGAAAACAAAATGTACAAAGAGACAGACACAGTGCCAACCTCACCTATCGTGGGCCAAGTAGAGTCATTGCTATGGGAGTCTCCTAATGGGGGTGGTCCAGGCACTTAGAGCAAGAGGCATGGCCTCTGCTGACCTTGGCTGCCACAGTAAACATGGAAAAGAAGTCACTTGGCTCAGCTGTGAAGTTCTGGGCCATGCAACTGCCTTGAGCTACAGCTCTCGTGATGCTTCTCACAGTCACCTAGAAATTAAACTGGCAAAATAAAACCACAGAAAAGACAGGCGGCCCTATTTCTCCTTTTCCTAGGACTGAAAGATTAAAACAGAGACTCATAGCTCTCTGAATCTCAAATTCTAACACTGGAAATACTGAAAATTATATACCTGTGAGATTAAACTAACAAGGGAAAGTGCCATACTTGTGGCTTAAAAGAAGTAGACCACTGGGAAATGGAAGTATATATCCCCCTATGAGATAACTTTTCTACAGGAAACATACAGAAACCTTCAAAATACCCTGTTGCATTATCACTATAATTCAGAAGGATGTTGCATCTTAGATATAGGAGCGATTGATTTTAGATATAAGGGAAATTGCAGGTGATAGGAAATATAATGGAAGCAGTAAATGAAGGAGTTAGATATCACAGGAAAATCCTGTAGAAAATTGGCAGTTCAACTTGAGAAAATTCCCTGGAACTCAGAGGAGAAAGATATCATGATGATGGATGAAAGAAGAGATGTGAAAGGCCATATCACAGTGGTGTGGACTAGTCTAGGAGTCACTCAGGTCTGGGTTTGAATCCTGGCTCTGCCGCTTGCTAAATAAGCAATCTAGGAAATTATGTAGCCTTCCTAAGCCTTGTTTTCCTCATCTGTAAATTTGAATCAATAATAATAGGACCGGGAGTAGTGGTCACACCTGTAATCCCAGCACTTTGGGAGACTGGAGCAGGAAGACCACTTGAGCCCAGGAGTCTGAGGCTGCAGTGAGCTATGATCACACCACTGCACTCCAGCCTGGGCAACAGAGCAAGATCCTGTCCCTAAAAAAAAATAAAATAATTGTAAAAAAGAATAGTATCTGAGCCGGGCGCGGTGGCTCAAGCCTGTAATCCCAGCACTTTGGGAGGCCGAGACGGGCGGATCACGAGGTCAGGAGATCGAGACCATCCTGGCTAACACGGTGAAACCCCGTCTCTACTAAAAAAAAGTACAAAAAACTAGCCGGGCGAGGTAGCGGCGCCTGTAGTCCCAGCTACCCGGGAGGCGGAGCTTGCAGTGAGCTGAGATCCGGCCACAGCACTCCAGCCCGGGTGACAAAGCGAGACCCCGTCTCAAAAAAAAAAAAAAAAAAAAAAAGAATAGTATCTGAGCAATAGGGATTAGTGTAAGATTTAAATGAGAAAAACAGGGTCTGGCACTTAAAAACACCCAATAAATGTTTCTGATAATGCTGTTGTTGGTGCTGATGAAAATGATGATGGGAATGACAATGAGCTTGTAAATATACTTGTAATAAGGATAGCAGAATGAGAGAATGAAGTAGATGGTGCCATAATAAATAAGATGTTTTGGCTACAAGTAATAGCAGACCCACTAAACAATAAGGAAACTTGTTAACTCACACACAAAAAAAGAAGTCCCAAGGTAGGGCAGCCTCTCAACCATATCAAGATCTAAATTCTTTCCATTTCTGTATTCTACCAGCTCAGAGAATCAGCAACCCCTCAAGTTTGCCAGATGGCTTCAACAGTTACAGGCTTTGTATACATCCCCCCACACCAAAATCCACACCAAGACAGGGACTTTTTCCTCGCATTCCTCTTTTAGAAGCAAAGAAACCTTGCCCAGAAGCACTCCTAACCCAGTGGACTTCCCGCATTGTCTTATAGGTCAAAATTAAGCTCCATGCCTACCCCTAAACAAAGAGAACAGAGAACTGGACTGCCTAGATGTACATTTTGCAGTCTAGGTGCTATAGCACTTGGCATATCATGATTTTCTTCCTTCCTTCCTTCCTTCCTTCCTTTCTTCCTTTCTTTTTTGAGACAGAGTCTTACTCTGTCGCCAGGCTGGAGTGCAATGGCGTAGTCTCTGCTCACTGCAACCTCCTCCTCCTGTGTTCAGGAGATTCTCCTGCCTCAGCCTCCTGAGTAGTTGGAAGTACAGGCAGGAGCCACCACGCCCAGCTAATTTTTGTATTTTTAGTAGAGATGGAATTTTGTCATGTTGGTCAAGCTGGTCTCGAACTCCTGACCTCAAGTGATCCGCCTTCCTCGGCCTCCCCAAATGCTGGGATTACAGCTGTGAGCCACTCCATTCGGCCAGCGTATCATGATTAATATACAAAAGTAGACTTTTGGCAAGCCATATTCTCTGGCTGGAAGGTAATGTGTACATTAGCAATGCATTCAGCTGCAAATAAAAAACACAGCCAACAGTAGCTGGGCATTCATTTGACTTACATCATCATCAGTCTTCCTGGTACAACGATGCTATCGGGGACACAGATCCTTTCTGTCTTTCTGCCCTGTCATTCTTAGCCTGTTAGATTTTATCCTTATGCTTTCCTTTTCTTGTACCTCCAGATGTAATACTTGGATGTCAGTGAGGAGGAGGGGGAAAGGGCAAAAATGGGTTTTCTGCTGGTAACTCTTTGACTTTTCAAGAGGGGACTCTCTCTCCAAGGACCTGCATCTCCATCTCTCTAGACAGAGCCAGGTAACATGCCCTAACTAGCTGCAGGGAATACTTGAGCAATTTTAGCAGGAAAACATTGAGAAGTTTTAGCTAGGTAGTTTGCTGCCTTCAACAAAACCTGAGTTCAGTTACTAGAGAAAAACAGAAGAAATGGATGAGACTCGACATCAAAAAGGAGCCTAGCACTTTTAGAAGTCAAACCTCTTGCAAAATTAAAATCAGTCTCCTTAGTAATCTCTGGATGTAAGAGGGAGTAAGAACTGTAATATTATCTATACCAATTGCAATAGTCATACTACATGCCCAAGTACACAGAAAGAATCCCACAGTACTCAGAAAAATATTTGGGACTTTAAGTATTTTTATTGTTAAGTTTTTAAAAAATGAAAATAAATAAATTAATTGAAGAAACTAGAAAAAGAACACAAAATTAATCTATGAAAGCAGTGGTGGGAATTAGTCATGGTAGAAGCAGAAAACAATTAATTGTGAAATTGAAAAGAAATAGAATTGATAAATAAATACCAAGGCTATTCTTTGAAAAGAACAGTAAAAGACACAAATCATAGGGAAGGCGAACCAAGGAAAACTGGAATGAAATGAAAATATGATGAATGAGAAATGGAATATAGTCACAGAGCTAAAGGAAAATTTTTAATTAGGAGAAATATCATTATACAATTTTTAATAATAAATGAAATGATTTTGATCAAACTAGTAATCTCTATACAGGTATAAATCATCACAACTGACTCAAGGATAAATTATTTCTGAAAACAAAAAAAAAGTAGGAAATATCAATAAAGAAGAAAAACATCTCAATTTTTTAATAGAACTGTGATAGCCATATCCCAGTTTCTTTGGTTTGTACATATGTGCATACATATAAATATGTATAGTTTATTTGGTTTGTACATATGTATAAATATGTGCATATGTACAATGATCATTACAAAATATATCAAAATATCACATAAATATAATTTCAAAAAATATAAATATAAATATGTGATATTTTGATACAAGCATAAAAGTTGTAATGATCAAATCAGGGTAATTAGGATAACCATTATCTCAAGGATTTATCATTTCTTTGTGTGAGGAACTTCCAATTCCACTCTTTTCATTGTTTTGAAATATACAGTAACCAGGCACAGTGGCTCCTACCTGTAATCCCAGCAATTCAGGAGGCTGAGGTGGGAGGATTACTTGAGCTCCAGAGTTCACGATCAGCTTGGGCAAAGTAGTGAGATCTTGTATCTTAAAAAAAAAAAAAATTAATTAGCTGGGCCCATCTATGGTCCCAGCTACTTGGGAGGCTGAGGCAGGAGGATTGCTGGAGCCCAGGAGCTCAAGGCTGCAGTGAGCTCTGATTGCACCACTGCACTCCTACCTGGGGGACAGAACCAGACCCTGTCTAAATAAATAAATAAATTTAATTCAATTACATACAATAGTAAGAGACACTTTTTTACCTCAGTTTGGCAAAATGCGAAAAGGTGGTAACACCCAAAACTGATGAGGGTGAAGAAAAGACCACTTTCTGGAGGACAACTTGGTAGTACATTTCAATAGTCTTCAAATGGGAAGGCTTGACCTTGCAAGTCTATAAACAGGTACTTATATCAAGAGGGTTTTTGTTTTTTAAAAGCATTTAAAAGGATGTTCATTGGAGCATTGTTTATAATAGTGAAAAGAAATAGGAAAATTCTAACTATTCAAAAATAGGACATTAGTTGGATAAAGCATGGTACATCATACAACAGAATGCTGTGTGACCATTACAAATGGCGTTGGGGACATGATGAGATATCAAAACATTTTTCAAAGTTGATTTCAAAACAAAACAGCTAATGGGTGCAGTGACTCATGCCTGTAACCGTGAGGCTTCCTGTACTTGGGAGGCTGAGGAGGGCAGATCAACCCATCTATACTAAAAATACAAAATTAGGCAGGTGTCGTGGCGCTTGCCTGTAATCCCAGCTGCCCGGGAAGCTGAGGCGGGAGAATCGCTTGAAACCGGGAGGTGGAGATTGCAGTGAGCCAAGATCACCCCATTGCACTCCAGCCTGAGAGACAAGAGCAAAACTTTGTATCAAAACAAAAAAAAAAGCAAAAAAAGCACCAGCAAAACCCCTATTTGAAACCATGGTTAATTCTGAGTAGGATGATTATAGAAACTCATTTTTCTAATTGAACTTTTAATTTTTTATATTGTATTGGCAACTTTTCTTTTCATTTAAGGAAAATTAATGAGTACATGAACAGAAAATCCTGCTCAGAAAAAGCCTGTTGAGTCAGTTTTACAGGATGATTTGAACAATGAGAGACTCAGGGTGTATTTATCTGTTAGGGCTACCGCAACGACATACCACAGGCTGAGTGACTTAGACAGCAGACATTATTTTCTCACAGATGCTGGAAGCCCAAGCTAAGGATGTCAGTAGGGTTGGTTTCTTCTGAGGCCTCTCTCCTTGTCTTGCAGATGGCTGTCTTCTCCCTGCATCCTCACTCAGCCTTTCCTCTGTGTCTCTGTCTCTGTCCTAATCTCTTCTTCTAATAAGAACATCAGGCTGGGCACAGGGGCTCACGCCTGTAATCCCAGCACTTTGGGAGGCTAAGGCAGATGAATCACTTGAGGTCAGGAGTTCGAGACCAGCCTGGGCAACACAGTGAAACGCTATCTCTATTAAAAATACAAAAAAAAAAAAAAAGTTAGCTGAATGTGGTGGCGCGTGCCTGTAATCCCAGCTACTCAGGAGGCTGAGGCAGGAGAATCGCTTGAACCCAAGAGGTGGAGGTTGCAGTGAGCCGAGATTGTGTCACTGCACTCCAGCCTGGGCGACAGAGCGAGACTCCATCTCAAAACAAAAATAAAAACACAAAAACACTAGTCATACTGGATTAGGACCCACTGTAATGACCTGGTTTTATTTATTTAATTTGTACATATTGATGGAGTACATGTGCAATTTTGCTGCATGCATAGATTGTGTAAGTGGTCAGATCTAGGCTTTTAGTAACGACCTCAGCTTAATTCACTCTTTCAAGAATCTACAGTTACATCCTGAGGCACTGGGGGCTAGGACTTCAAGATCTGAACTCGGGGGAGACACAAGTCCACCTGTAACTCAGGGGTTATCCTGGGAGTTCTGTTATCCCACCTAGGGATGGGTGACCTGGTTCCATTCTAGGATGGTAAGCAGCATGGCACTTACCCTGAACTTCGGAGGCGCTCTCTGCAGAAGTGTAGTTCTATCTTCAAGGCGCTTGTAAAAAACATTATTATTATTTGAGACAGAGCGGATTACAGTAATGCAATCTCCACTCATTGCAACCTCCACCTCCCAGGTTCAAGTGATTCTCCTCCCTCAGCCTCTGGAGTATCTGGAATTTCAGGCATGCACCACCACGACTGGCTGATTTTTGTATGTTTTGTAGAATCAGGGTTTCACCATGTTGGCCAGGCTGGTCTTGAACTCCTGACCTCAAGTGATCCACCCTTGCCTCAGCCTCTCAAAGTGTTGGGATTACAGGCATGAGCCACTGTACCCGGCTCTTCAAGGCACTTGGAATCCAAGTTTGCAGACTAAAGGAGGCCATGAGATTGATTGAACAAGAATTAAGCATTGCTCTCATTCTGTCTGCGAGGCTGTGGGCTGAGCTCCCTATGTTGGTTAGCGGACAAGAGAGTAGGGAGGAAAGTTAAAACAACAACAACAACAACAAAACCCTTTTTAGACTAGAGAGAGCCATAGAATTTTCTCCCTACAGGTCAAAGGAAGATTTCCAGTTGAGAGCAGAGAAGTCACTTCAATTACACCCCTCACATAGGGACAGACAGACAGACTTTGATTCCAATTCCTGTTCTTCTAATGAATGAATTGAACAAATTCCAGCGTCTCAGTGGCTGGTGGAAACTGGCCCACAGTGGACGCCCCTCCCATCGCCTGCAACTCAACACATCAGACACATACCCGAAGCCCAGAGCCTTCCAAAGCTCTGGGTCCTAGACTTGCCTCTGTTGCCTTGAAAAGACACTGTTTCCTTCTACATGATGCAAAGTAGTCATTTCAGGCAAAAATATCATCCTTAATTGCATAGTGCTTTCAAGGCTTTGAAATGTATTCTCAAAAACGAAATCAATTATTGACAAGTCGAGGCCAGTCCTAGAACAGGAAACATTCACTTACTGTCTGTTTCCCTACAAATCAATACATTTTCTCTTTCCCCCCAAAACAATGAATTTTCTCTTTCCCTGCAAATCAACGAATTATCCTTATTGCATTCTGGGATTTTTCCTGCGTGTGAGCAACACAATGAATGAAGTCCGCGACATGAGAGTCAGGATTCTCTTTAACATAATAAAGGTAGAGACAGGCGTCTATGAATATGATTTCCCCAAAGCCTGGAGTGTGCTTGTCTGTGTGTGTATACATCTGTGCACATGCAGGTACACACACACACACACACACACACACACAAATGCCGATAACTGGAAAATGCTGCAACAGGGTGAATTTGAACAATGAGTCCTGTTATCCTGGGCCTGCAGTTATTCAGGACAGCATTTTGTTCAAGAGTGAAAAGAAGCCACTACCCTAAAGCAAGGAGATGCTAATTCTGTCCAGATTCCCAAACTGCCACTCATCTTTCTTTATCTTGCTATAATGACAACCTCACTCTGATTCACTTTCTTGTTCTTAGGAGGCAGCTCTCCTCCAGTGCGGGAGGAGATCCTACGGCTGCCACCAGGAGCATCGCATTCCCTCCTCTCCATCTTGAGGCCGAGTCTTCCCGGGTGTGATCTGCTTATCAGGTGTCTCCTCTAACAGCTCTGAGACCAGCTTCCTCGACTTGCACTGTAATACCAGTGGCTGGTCTGTTTCCATTGAGTGGGGGGCCTCTTGACTGACAGTTCCTTGACCCATTCTTTCCCCTTCCCTTGAGAAGTCTACTGTCTAGGGCAGGGGTCCCCAGCCTCTGGGCCATGGACCAGTACCAGTCCATGGCCTGTTAGGAACCAGCTGCACAGCAAGAGGTGAGCGGCTTCAACTGTATTTACGGCAGCTCCCCATCCATCATATTACTGCTTGAGCTCCGCCTCCTGTCAGATCAGCAGCAGCCTTAGATTCTTATAGGAGCACAAACCCTATTGTGAACTGCGTATGCGAGGGATCTAGGTTGTGTGCTCCTTATGAGACTCTAATGCCTGATGATCTGTCACTGTCTCCCGTCACCCTCAGATGGGATCATCTAGTTGCAGGAAAACAAGCTCAGAGCTCCCACTGATTAGACATTATGGTGTGTTATATAATTATTCTATACTACAGTGTAATAGTAATAATAATAAGGTACACAATAAATGTATTATAATGCACTTGAATTTTTCCAAAACCATCCCCTCCTCCCCACCCATGATCCGTGGAAAAATTGTCTCCCACGAAACCAGTCCCTGCTGCCAAGAAGGTTGGGACCGCTGGTTTAGGGAATCAGTGGAGTTCTCTCACTGAGGTTACTGCAGGAGGACATCACCAAGGATGGGAGAGAGTTTCCCACAGGATAGCGCAAAGGTGGCCGCGATGGCACCCATAGGTTCCTGGATCCTCCAGCGTCAGCTAGGACTGCACTTGAAGCAACTAAACAGCTATCAACTCCCTTCCCATGGTCTAGCAGATGAGAACTGATTCCTAAACATACATATGCACTCCTTGGGAGTCTGGAAACGCTTGGGAAGGAGAATTGCAAAAAATGACAGAGTTCCTGCCAGTAAGTGCTGGGCTTTCATGCCATTGCAATGGCAGCAGGATCGTATTTTCTCATTTGTACTCACGACCCACGAAAGCTGTGCATGGCATTGTATTCATTCATTCATTCATACATTTGCTCACTCCACAAAATTCACTGAGTTACTACTATGTGCCAGAACCAATTTGTCTCAGTCTGTTTGTGCTGCTTTCATAACAAAATGCCACAGGCTGCGCAATTTATAAACAACAGTTTATTTCTCCTAGTTCTGGAGGCTGGAGGTCCAAGATCAAGGCACCAGTAGGTTCAGTGTCTGGCGAGGGCTGCTCTCTGCTTCCAAAATGGAGCCCTGTTGCTGTGTCCTTCAGAGGGGACACATGCTGTGTCCTCACACGGCAGAAGGGAAGGAAAGGTGAACTCGCCATTCCTTATAAGAAGACTCAAGTCCTGTTACAAGACCCTAATCCCATCCATGAGGACTCTGCCCTCATGGCCTAATTACCTTCTAAAAGGTTCTTCAACTGTTGTATAGGGGATTAAGTTTCAACAAAAATTTTGGGAGGGACACAAACATTCAAAATACCTATTCCATTCTAGGTATTCAACTGTGAGTAAGTCCAAATCCCCACCCTCATTAAATTACATTCTAGTGGGAGAAACAGAGCTATGCTGTCCAGTACAACAGCCACCAGCCACCTGTGGCTCTTTCTTTCTTTCTTTCTTTCTTCTTTCTTTCTTTCTTCTTTCTTTCTTTCTTTCTTTCTTTCTTTCTTTCTTTCTTTCTTTCTTTCTCTTTCTTTCTCTCTCTCTCTCTCTCTCTTTCTTTCTTCCTTCCTTTCTTTTTTCTTTTTTTTTTTTTTTTGAGACAGAGTATCACTCTTTTGCCCAGGCTGGAGTGAAGTGGCACAATCTCAGCTCATGGCAACCTCTAACCCCAGGTTCAAGTGATTCTCCTGCCTCAGACTTCCAAGTAGCTGGGATTACAGGCGCATGCCACCACGCCCGGCTAATTTTTGTATTTTTAGTAGAGATGGGGTTTCACCATGTTGGCCAGGCTGGTCCCGAACCCTTGACCTCAACCTCCCAAAGTGCTGGGATTACAGGCATGACCCAAACACATTGCTATTTCAATGTAAATTAATTTAAGTAGCATTCAACTAAAATTGTAGTGTGTCAATTGCACTAGCCACATTATATAGTGCTCAATAGCGACTATACGAATACATGTGGCTCGTGGCTACCATATCAGACAGCACAGAATTATAGAACATTATCACAGAACCTCAGGACCACAGGACACGAGAGGACGGGCTGGGATAGACGGTAGTGGCACTGGAACCGTTTTTGTTATGGTAGTCAAGGAAGGTTTCTCTAGAGAGATGACACTTGAGTGAAGGCCTGAATGATTACGCCATTAAAAAAAAAAAAATCTAACGATAACCTTAGCAAGAAATGTCAAGGACCTATATGCAAATAATGCTAACATTTTCCTTATTGAACTGAATTTTGAAGGCCAAAGAAATCAAGAAGTGTATCTGGTAGACCTGAAGTCTGGGCAAGGGAGAAAAATGAGTGGAAAGAAAACGAACAAGTGTGCAGGTGGGTAGCAGGGTAGCAGGAAGGCCTGAGCCCCAGATCCCCGCCCAGGACACCCCCTGTGCTGCTCGCTGATTCCTGATCTTGACACACCCCACCCTGCACACCACACTCTGGTTCAATCAGTACCTTGTTACTAGCTGGGCACAGTGGCTCATGCCTGTAATCCCAGCACTTTGGGAGGCTGAGACAGGCAGATCACTTAAGGTTGGGAGTTTGAGACCAGCCTGGCCAACATGATGAAACCCCGTCTCTACTAAAAATACAAAAATTAGCCGGGTGTGGTGGCACATACCTGCAGTC
>NW_012115522.1:118230-156419 GCF_000951035.1 Colobus angolensis palliatus
CAGCTTGGGCGACAGAGCGAGACTCCGTCTCAAAAAAAAAAAAAAAAGAAAGAAAGAAAAAACAACCTTGTTACTCCCCCGCATGCCATTCCACGCCTTTTACGCCCCTGCTCTTCTGGCCTTTCCCCTCTTCTCCACCTGGCTATTTCTTTTCTTTTTCTTTTTCTTTTTTTTTTTTTTTGAGTGGAGTCAACCTGTCGTCCAGGCTGGAGTGCAGTGGTGCGATCTCGGCTCACTGCAACCTCCGCCTCCCGGGTTCAAGCAGTTCTCTGGCCTCAGCCTCCCGAGTAGCTGGGATTACAGGCACATGCCACCACGCTCAGCTAATTTTTTTTTTTTAATTTTTAGTAGAGATGGGGTTTCATCATGTTGGCCACGCTGGTCTCAAACTCCTGACCTCTTCTTTTTTCCTTCTTTCTTTCTTTTTTTAAAGATAGGGTCTCACTCTGTCGCTCAGGCTGGAGTGCAGTGATGCTATCACGACTCACTGCAGCCTCAACCTCTCAGGCTCAACTGATCCTCCCAACTCAGCCTACAGAGTAGCTGGAACTACAGGCATGCACCACCACACCCAGCTGATTTTTGTGTTTTTTGTAGAGACGGTGTTTAATCATGTTGCCCCGGCTGGTCTCAAACTCCTGATTTTGTCAAGCGACCCGCCCACCTCAGCTTCCCAGAGTGCTGGGATTACAGGCGTGGCTGTTTCTTATTGACGCTCCTTAGATGGTCCAGATACCATCTTCTCAGAAGCCCTTCCTGCTCCAGCAGGCTAGGTCTGAGTTCTTCTTCCAGAAGTTGCCCTAAGCCCCAGAGCTACCAAATTTGGAGATCTGGGGAATTTGCATATTTGTCGGAATCAGAATGCCCATCTATGTAACCGGAATGCCCAGCACACTACACAGGCAGAGCTACTTTCTTTGTGCCGGTTGTCAGGTTTGCTCTTCTCCGGACCAGCTGATGTTAGAAGCTTAAAATCGACTGAGTTCCCCATCGTCTATGACAGAAAGAGACATCCAATGCCCTCACCTGATTCCCCTGATTTTCACTATTTTGTCCCCCAAAAAACCTGTATTGATAAGTGGATGGACCAAAACCAAACACAACCAAATCAAAATGCTCTTTGATTTTCCAGTGCTAAAAAACCCGAAATTTCCAAATCTGACCAGCAGATGGTGCTCTTGAACCAAAGACGTAAAATGTTCACTTCCTCCTCATGTGAGAGTCAGTCTAATTAGGGAAAAACCGAAAGGCTTTCGGTGGATATTTAAAACAGTATACAATTCACGTGAGTCACTAAAAATAATAAACTGTCCCTATTAAGACCCAAAACAAAGAGGGTCTAGGGGGCTTGCCAAATCCCATCCACATTTTCTGTAGGGGTTATAGAGTTCCACCAGCCGCCTTCCTCCTTGTTCCCCTTGCAAGTTCAGCGCTTCCTCCGCATCTTAAACGTCCCTCCCCTTATTCAGTAAGCTTTGGAGGAAATTTAAAGTGATTTGTATTCTGTGACTTAGTTACCAGATAAGTAATTCATGAACCAGAATATTTCATGAACTTCCGGTTGTTTATTCCAGTTATGTTCTTTAAGGATCCTGCAATGCCCATACCTTGTATCCGTTGTTTGTGAAAAGCAAGGATTACTCTGGCACCTCAAGAAATCTAACCCCGTGCCCTTGAACTTGAAAATTCTCTAACTCCCCTTTCTTTAACCAAATCAGTAGGCAGCCTTCAGACTGTGACGTGGCTTTTCTGATAGCTTTTCTATGGGCAAAGGATGAGAACAGCTGGCTTTTATTATTCCTATGCTGTGCTAAATGCTGCACCACATTCAATTCTCCAACGACTTTAGCTAAGCCTCTATTTCCTCTTCCACACAATGGTGTTAACAAAAGAGACTTAGAGTGGATCGACTTGCTCAAAGTTGCAGTTACATGTGGTCAAACTCAGGCTAATTCCACAGCTCAACCCTCACCTTCTCAGCAAGGCGTCTCCTGTCCCAAATCGAAATAGTCCAAACCCCTTCCCTGCTGTGTCCTCTATCGTTTTATCACCATCTAAAGAAGAATGTTTCACTTTTTTTGTTTGCTGCTGTATTCCAGCACCTACAACAGTGCCTGGTACATAGTAAGTGCTCAATAAATATTGGTTGAATATTTACTTCCGTCTCTGTCAACTTGGATAATGAGTCTGAATCTGCACCTGTAAGAAGGATCCACTTGGGGTGCTGACACCACAGATTTTTAACCAAGGTCAGTAAAGGGCCACACACCGGACTGCTGTGATTTTGCCAAGTAGTTGCCTGCCAAGTATTATCTAGAGAGAGAGGCTGCTTCTCTCTGGACACCCAGCCACTGACGCTGTGCCGTTTCTGTCTGCTATTTCCCTAGTGACAGTTGAGGGAATACCAACCATGTGTGACAGCCATTGTTAAATGGTCTACAGGCATTGTCTCTAATCCCAGCAATGTCTCTGCATGTTACAAACGAGGCTCAGAGTGTCTAAGTAACTTGGCCAAAGTCATCTAGCTAGGAGATGGCAGAGCTGTGGACTTGACTGGAAGTGTGACTGATTGCTAAGGTCCAGGGTAGTAATAAAGGGATGCTATGTGGTCCATAGGATTGGAGACTAGATACAACCTGGACATCTTAACAGAGGCCAACATGAAGGGTAACTGGTCCAAGGACCAGATGGGATTGCGGATCTCAGTGGATACCTGCATAGGAGGCAGAGATGATGAGGGTCCCTGTGCGTCCCTAGTTGCCAAAGCTTTGACCAGAATCCCACAGCACTTAGGCGTCCCCATTCATTGATTTATTCATGTGTTTATTTATTCAACAGATACTGACTGAGTTCCTGCTGTGTGCCAGGCTTTTTTCCAGGTGCTAAAGACACAGCAGTGAACAAAACAGACAAAAATCCCTGCTATCAAGGAGCTTACAGTTTAGTAGAGGGAGATCATATATCAGCATCATAAATAAGTATTGGAACAGGTAAGAATGGGACAGGGCATGAAGATTTTAAGTAAGTTACTCATGGTATAGTTCATTTGAATAGACTGGAAGGAGTTTGCCTGTGGTCATCTGGGGGAACAGCACAGCAGGTGAAAAGACAAGTCAGGGCAAATGCATGTCACTTGGGGGGCGCTACTCGGCGAAGTCACATTCTCCCCTAAGACGTAGCATGCCTGGTGTCTTCTAGGAACAGTACAGGGTCTGGTATGGCTGGAGCAGAGGGAAGGACAGGGAGATGGCGTGAGACCAAGACGGTAGGAGATGAGTCCGAGAGGGACTGAGGACAGATCCCAGCAGGGCCTGCAGGCCTCTGTCAGAGCTTCAGGTTTTACTCACAGGAAAAGGAGGAGGAGGGGGAACCTTGAAGTGATCCAGCCTATCCAAAATAAACCAAGATGACATTTTTTTTTTCTTTTACTATCAGGAGGAATTGGGATTTAAAATAGAGATTTCTGGGCAGGTATGGCGACTTACACCTGCAATCCCAGCACTTTGGGAGGCCTAGGTGGGAGGATCACTTGAGGCCAAGAGTTCAAGTCCAGCCTGGGCAACACAGCAAGATCCTATGTCTACAAAGAATGTAAAAACTAGCCAGGAGTGGTGGTATGCGCCTGTAGTCCCAGCTACTCAGGAGGCTGAGATAAGAGGACTGCTTGAGCCCAGGAGTTCAAGGCTGCAGTGAGCTATGATTGCATCACTGCAACTCTAGCTTGGGCAACACAGCGAGACCCTATCTCTAAAAACTAAATAAAAGTGACTTCTGAGATATGGAAAGTAAAAGCAACATTTCTGAGTTATTGAATTTGAAGCTTGTGGAATTCTATCTACCATGTACATAAAGTTAATATTTTACTTTTATTTTGAAAAATGTCTAGGAGGGAAGAAAATCTTTCCCCCTATAAAATCCACACATGGCTCTGACAGACAATTTTAATAAGCTTGTTAGTCACGGTGTTCACCAAATAGCTTTTCGTTGTTGGGTTGTTTGGGTTTTTGTTTTGTTGCAATTTCATAAATTTAGCACCGCTATGGGAGGCTGGCACTAACATGTGATAAAAACATTGACTTAAGTTTCTTTTCTCATGTCTGCTTTTGCAAAGTTTAATAGTTTGAAATGGACACCAAATGAGTAATTAATGGATAAGTAGGGATCTCCCTCTCTGAAGAAAATGCACATGCCTGTTATTTTGTAACAAATGAACATGGATATGAATCATGGAGAAAAACATATTGCTATGTGGCTGTTTGTCTAGACCACTGGGTCTCACCACCTGTTGAGTTGGTACTGGATCACTTGAGCCCAGGAGTTTGAAACCAGCCTAGGCAACATAGTGAGACCCTGTCTCTAAAAAAAAAAATTTTTTGTTTTTAATTAGCCAGCCATGGTGATGTGCACCTTTTGTCCGCGCTACTCAGAAGGCTGAGGTAGGAAGAACATTTGAGTCCAAGAGTTTGAGACTGCAGTGAACCTTGATCATGCCACTGCACTCCAGCCTGGGTGACAGAGTGAGACCCTCTCCAAAAAAAAAGAGTTGGTATTGAATGAATGGTGTGTGGCTGTAGTCAGACAAACTTGGTGAGAAGACGAGGAAGACAAAAAAAAAAAACCAGTAAGCAAAAATAAGGGTAAGATATATTGGTCCACTGTATCAATATTGATAATCTAAAATTATTAAAACTAAAAATCATACATTTTAGTCTTGAAAAAGTGGAAGTAAAATTGTATATAACAGGAAAACCAGGAAGGAAACATACAGAGAACAGTGGAAGCTCGCTGAGGTCCTTGTGTCCAAGAGAACAGACAGGGCCACCTCTAATATATTTTTGGAACTCAAGACAAAGGAACAAATGGAAGTCCAAATATGAATTATTTAAATATGTCAGGCTAACCCCATTTAAATACATTCTATCCTCCTACCTAGACAAATATATAACAACCTGGAAGACCAGATTTGAATTGCAGATTTGAATGCTCGCATTCCTTAGGATTCTGTCCTGTTGGTGCAGGGAGAATCAGCCCATGGACACAACCCACTCCTCCTCCTCTGGCTTCACTCTGCACCACCAAGAGGCTCCTGCGTGTATGGACACTCAGTCTGGACATCAAGCCTTGTCCATAACCTCCACAAACAGCCATTCTTTGACCATCTTTTGTTGGAGGCCGAAAGAGTGAGGGTCGTGATCAACTCAGTATACCACTGGAGGCTATATGAGTAAACAGCAAACTTCTCATGAAAGCAGGTTGTCAGCAAACTGACAAACTGTGTCTGCCGCCTGGAAGGAATGCTGAGGGCAGTCATGCCTCAGGCGCAAGTGTTTCTTGTGATCAGGCACATCTGAAGCCTGTTAGCAATAATGTGAACCAGTGATCAATCCAGCAGCTGACCAATCGTTACCTCTTCCTCTCTGCTCTTTCTACCCAATAAATACAAAGGGTTGTAGAAGCTCAGGGTGGCTGCCTTTGCTCACTAGAAGCAGCGAGCCCTCTTCTTCTTCCCTGGGTCCCTTTCTTTAAAACAGTTACTTTTGTCTTAAGTTTTCATTTCTGCCTTCATCCCCCTTCGTTCAGTTTCATAGTAACTGTCACAATCTTTCAGACCAGAAACGAACTTATCAGATGGGGAAGCAAGGCCAGAAGCCCCTGCAGCCCCGGGAGACAAGGAGTGTTTGGGCCAGGCATTCTGGGGTCCTGTGTACTGTGAGCATGATCTAGAGAAGGGAGACAGGTGTGAGCCAGTGAGCACATCCCCTGGCTCCAAAGATTCTTCGCCTCATGGAAAAGGTGGAGGACGTCCTCTCATGAAGGCTCAGCTGCTGGGAAGTTTAACGGAAGCAGGTAGTCAGGTCCATGGCAGCACCAGGATGAGCACCCACTGGTGTCATAGAGCTCTCCCAGCCTCAGGGCTGGAAAGGATTTGGTCCACCTCTGCAGCTTTTCCTTAATTATTTGGGGGCCAAGACATCTAACATACCCCAGGAAACCTAGACCAATAGTTCCCTTGGGGTCCAAGAATCTCCTTAAAATCCTTCACATTCATATCCTTGCCCTGGGGCTTTCCAGCCCTCCAGCCAGCACCCTAAGATCCTGCTTGCCTGCCAGTTCATGGCTCAAGAGAGGTGTTTGGAGGTTGACATTCAGAACGGAGGGAAAGCAAATGTAATGGTTGCCCATCATTCCAGAAAGCCCTGCCTACTTTATATTTTATAAAAGCAGGGCCATGTGTTGTGACTCATGCCTGTAATCCCCAGTGCTTTGGGAGGCTGAGGCAAGAGTTTGAGACTCATCTGGGCAACACAGAAAGACCCCATCTCTACAAAAAAATTAGCTGGGTGTGATGGCACATGCCTGTCATCTCAGTACTCAGAGGCTGAGGCTACTTGATTGCTTGAGTCCAGGAGTTTGAGGCTGCAGTGAGCTATGATCACACCACTGCACTTCAGTCTGGTGAGAGTGAGATCCTGCCTCTAAAAATAAGTAAACAAATCAATAGGTTGGGCATGGTGGCTCATGCCTGTAATCCCAGCTCTTTGGAAGGTCAAGGCGAAGGATCACTTGATCCTAGGAGCTCATGACCAGTCTGGACAATGTAGGGAGACCCCATCTCTATTTTTTAAAAAGTTTTTAAAACTTAAAATAAATGCAATATATATTTAACAAATACAGAGACTACAGAAACTTAACAGCTGGCCCTTCTGCCCTTCTGATTGAGGCGGGAGGATCACTTAAGCCCAGGAGTTTGAGACCAGCCAGGGTAACAAATGGAGTCCCTGTCTCTATTCTTTTATAAAGTTCTTAAAATTTTAACTAAAAGAATAAATGCAATATATATTGATTTGATTTAAAATACATGGAGATTATAAAAATTTAAATATCCCTTCCACCCTTCCAACTCCACTCCCCTGAAATAACAAATGTTAATGATTAGGAGTGTTTCAGTCCATAACTTAAAAAAAAAAAACTGTGCAAATCATTCACATGATCTCCTTTTTTCATTCAGAGTCCATTTTTTCTCGTATCTTATTATGTGAAGTAAATGTTTTCTTTAAAATGTTTTGTTTCTTATAGAAAAGTTTTTTTGTGGATGTTTTTTCATTGAATCTTCAGAGTAAATCTGTCCCTCTTAAACATGAGATCTGTGTTGAGTTTTCTTCTATTTATTCCATCTTTCATGCATCTAGCATGTTGTCTTGCATGCTACAAATGCAAATGTTTACTGAATGAAGACATAAATAAGTATAATACATACTTGTCAATTTTAAACATTGAGTTAGAAAATATAGCTGATTGTGAGGCTAAAGTTTAATTAATTTTCTGGGACACAATTAAAGTTCTGGGTTTAATGAATCGATATTAATAGAATTAATATAGTAACTGTAGTAATTTAGTACTAATTAAGAGTAACCTACTAGATACCTTTCTCTTGCAAGTGAAATCTGTTTAAATACTTCTATGCAATAACAAAGTTAAACATTCATATGAAATATCTCCAATAGTAAAGGCAAATCCACCTTTCATATGGTAGGGTCTCTACTTAAAAATCACAAGCAGATACTAATTTTTCAATGATACGTTTTACACTGGAGTCACAAGAGTAATCTGTTACTTGAGTAAGATAAATTATCTCAAGCATTACAAATGCTTAAATATCAAATATGTACTTATTATTCCTTAAACCTAAAACATTAATACCAAACGCTTAATTTATTCTATATTCTACTTATATCTACATTTTCTCAAGGTTTAAACACATTTACCCAGTAAGGAAACAAGTACATTATCTCAAATGATTTCGGGATTATGTTCCTAACCAAAATCTGGTAAATACCTTCTCAGATAGCTGAGACTGCTGAAGTCAGCTACCCCATCAAGGCTGTAACTAACCTTCTTCACTGTTTCTGTGGTTTTGCAATTCTTTTCCATAAGATACTTAAAGTCTATTAAGCTCAAAAACTACTTTGAGTTCATTCCTTTGGATCTTTCATGCTCTTAATTGTATGCAATCTATTTGAACAGGAAGAATCCTATATTCTTTTCTCATTCTGTCTGGTAGGGATACAGCTTTTTTGAATTCCAGGTAACAGTCAGGGCTTTGTCTGACTCTATGGTCACAGGCTACACCTGGGGAATTCGCCTTCAGCTCACCTGTTCCTGTATAAATATTCCGTAATGTGCCGAGGTGGTTCTGGCCCAGCTACTTGCATCTGGTGATGAGGCAGGTACAAAAAGACAGAATCTCCAAACACACTCAGGTGGTAGGGAGCGAGGGGAGGGAAACTTGGAAGGTAACAAGTTGGTGCAAGTTATTGCTGTTTTTACCTTTACTTTTAACCCCCGCGCCCACCAGACCTGGAAAAGGAAGGAGAGGGGGCCTCTTCTGACTCCGCTCCCCAAGGGGAGGGGGGTTTGCCTCTGAACGTGGGAAGCATGACCAGGTTTGGATCTAGGGCGCTGGGGTCCTGGTGGTGCTCCAGTGGGCCCCCTCCCTACCCCTGTGACTTGTCCAACCTCCCCACACCTTTAAATGACAAGTTCGGCCCCCCAAAGTCCCCAGTGATTAATCTAGCCGTGCTCCCATTCTTCACACAGGGTGGGGACGGACTTTAAAAGACTCGGAGATCCCACGGGTGCGGGTTGGAGACCTTACTCTGCCGGTTCCCAGTTCTCTTACCCTGAGTACACGACTTATGCTCCATTTAATTTTCCATAAGAAATCGCTCCCATGTACTTGTTCTGTGTCATTACTTCTAATGGCAAAATCACCAATTACTTTTGTTACCAGTGGAGGGTGTCCAGGTTCTTGGTGTCTTGAACGAAGAATTGGATAAAATGCACAAAGCAAGGAAAGAATGAAGCAACAAAACCAGACATTATTGAAAATAAAGTACCCTCCACAGGCTCCGGGACTCAAGAACCAATGGGAGGCTGAAGTGAAGTCACAAAGGTTACCCCCTCTGCAAGCATCTGGTTGGTTGTGGAAAACAACCAATCAAAGGCAAAAGTGAAGTTACAAAGTTACATTTCTAGGCAGACAAGACTTGGCCTGCAGTCTGATTGGTCACAAAGTTATATTCCTACGCAGAAAGCAACAGAGGTACTTTCAATTTTCCATCTGCCACGCAGAAATGTTGGGGGGAGGGGCGGTTGCAAAGGGAGTAGCCATCTGGTCCTTTTGTTATTTAGGTGTGGAAAATTGGGGTTTTCCTTTGGATTTAGTTCTAGGAAGTCAGTGTGAATTGGCCTTGGTTACCCTGCGCCCAGACCCTATTCTCCTGCCTCACTTTTGCATCAACCTAATACAACAATCTATACAGAACTTAAAGATCCAGGAAGCCTCTGCCTCCATCCAGGAGCTGCTTCATCTTCTACTCTGTGTAACTGCCTCTGAGATTCCATATCCTTTGAGATTTAAAACACTTTACATCTTCTGTGTCTGTTGACGGGTCTTTCCACCAGTCACATCACTGTGCTTCTGTGGCAACTGAATACAACTGAAGTGAAAAACAACTCCTCATTCAAATGTTTCTGAAATATTCAGAGGTAGGGCTCATTTCAGGAAAGGCATGAACCAGCAGCTCAGCAGGCCACACACCTACTCCAGATCCAACGCTGTTACTAGGGACTAGCTTAGATGAGGTCACAGGTGCCAATCCAATATCCAGGTGGGAATTACTCTCCTTGGAATGAACCCCCAAAAAAATCAAGAGCCACAAGAAATGAGGAAAGAGAGAATTTATGCTGGGAAGGCATAAAGTCCACTACAGATAACATAAACAACAACAACAAAATTCTCTCTCTTCCCCTCTGGCTATGTATGTGGCACGAGACTATACCATATTTCATTTCAAGAATGTTCAAAGCAGCTGGGCATAGCGGTGCACGCCTATACTGCCGCCTACTCAGGAGGCTGAGGCAGAAGTATCACATGAGCCCAGGAATTCAAGGCTGTAGCATGCTATGATCATGCCGGTGAACAGCCACTGCACTCCAACCTGGGCAACACAGCAAGATCCTGACTCATTTTTTTAAAAAGGTCAAAGCAGTGCTGTTTAAAACAGAAAAAAACTGAAAGCAACTTTAATGTCCAACAATATGAAGGTACATAATTCACGGTATACCTTTATAATAAAACATTACACCAGCATTTCTCAATCTTTTAGGTCTGAGAACCCCTCTATACTCTCACAAAAAAATCACTGAGGACCCTAAAGAGCTTTTGTTAATGTGGGTTATATCTATCACTACCACTTTTGTCTGGCTTAACAGAAGTGGCTGGATTATCAGATCTGCTTCTGCATTCAATCCATTTTGATATGCTGTTTTGGCTGAAGTATATGAAAAAGATCTGACTTTACACAGCCAAGTAGTTGGAAAAGAGAAGAGTATTTTAATAGCCTGTTCAGATAATGGTGGACGTTCTTCTCCAAAATTTTACCAAAACCTGGATGAGTGATAGTTTCTTAAAGATTAGTTGCCGTGTGTAATCTGAAACTGTATCAAAAACTTTTTCATACTCTGTTATATTCAAATCCATTGGTCCATCTTGTACTCTGAACAGATCTTTTACCCAGTCATGATTTCTTTTTTTATTTTTGAGACAGAGTCTTGCTCTGTCGCCAGGCTGGAGTGTAGTGGCACAATCTCAGCTCACCGCAATCTCTGCCTTCTGGGTTCAAGCAATTCTCCTGCCTCAGCCTCCCAAGTAGCTGGGATTTCAGGCATGTACCAATACACCCAGCTAATTTTTGTATTTTTAGTAGAGACAGGGTTTCACCATGTTGGCCAGGGTGGTCTCGATCTCCTGACCTCATGATCCGCCCGTCTCAGACTCCCAAAGTGCTGGGATTACAGGCGTGAACCACCGCGCCCGGTCTCAGTCATGAGTTCTTAACATCACATATTAGCACATATTAGTCATCCATAAGGATCTTCTAAACACAGAAAAAATATTTATATAATATCAAAAACTCACATTTGTTAATTACTATCCATCTCATTAGAAAAGGTTTTATGTAAGACTGTGCACGGTGGCTCACACCTGTAATCCCACTATTATGGGAGACTGAGGGGGGAGGACTGCTTGAGGCCAGGAGTTCAAGACCAGCTTGGGCAACCTAGAGACCTCATCTCTACAAAACATAAAAAGAAAAAATTAGCAGGGCATGGTGGTATGCACCTGTAGTTCCAGCGACTCAGGCTGAGGTGGGAGGATAAGAAAGAAAGAGAGACAGACAGAGGGGGCAAGGTGAGGAGGAGAGAGAGAGAGAGAGATAGAGAGAGAGAGAGAGAGAGAGAGAGAGAGAAGTCTTTATGTTAAGGAAAGCTGTCAAGCTTCCAGTGGAGGAATACAACTTTTCCAAAATTATACATTTTGCTAGAAATCTCCAATTTTATCATTGGCACAACAAATACCATCAGTTGTTTTCCATGAAGAGGCCATCTTAGTTCAATTTTGAGAAAATGTCTGCCAAACATCCAAATCTAAATAACCAATCATCGTTTTTCGTCATTCTTTTCAGTGAAAATGGCATTCCATGGAAAAAAAAGCAGCAAATTCAATTGGCAACTCAAATAATCAAACAAGTGCTTCTCCTGGAGACAGCCTCGTACCTGGGCATGCAGCAGATGTGTCTGTGCGTACTTGCTACTCCATCACACAGGATATTCACAGGGTATTGCAGATACACACACAAAAGCATGCAAATGCAGAAGCCATGGCTGGAGAACTACATATCACATATTTAATAGGCGCCACTACCTTCTGGTAATGGAATGCAGAAAAATGGGAATATACGAGACTTTTATATTTTACCTAAAAACAAGTGAATATAAAAAAGTCTGGTGGGATACACAAAAGAGGTTGACTGTGATTAGCTACTAGTAAAACTATGAATGATTTTTATTTTCATTTTTCTCACTTCCCTGGATTTTCTAGTTCTTCTATGACAGATATATTTGTTTCTTAACAAGACATTTTTGTTTACAAAAAAGCCAATCAAAGGCTTTGAAATGTACAGTGAACTGCTTAAAGTTAAATAACCATTGTTTGCCCAACTCTGTGTCACAGCATAGGTTTTAAATTAAGTCACATGTGCTACATAAGAGAGATTAGAATCAAATTCTGACATCCTTGAAAAATAAAGGTACTTAAAGTAATTACGTAAATGAAAGCTAAAAAATAAAAAATATATATCTATAATATTCAGTGTGAAAAACATTGTTTTATTATTTTAAAAATAATAGAAATTGTACATAAAATACAAAATGTACAGTTGCCTAGTGCAATTGGTATCTGTTTTACATTTTTTACATTTTTTTCCCCTATTTAATGGCACCCAAAATGTGGTTTCATTTTCACTGGCCTGGTTAACTAATACCATTTAACAATGTGTTTAAGAGCCTCTTCAAAAGATAGTAAAGACAATTTGTAAAATAACTATGCTTTCTTACATTTACAAAACAGAATTTTGATAATATACGAATATTTTATATCACATAATTACCATGTAACTACTAATCTGTTATCTATATCAAATCACAGCACATAACATTTTCCAAATACACTGTTTTAATAAAGAGATTAGAAAATAGGACAGTAACAGTTTCTTAAAGCAATCTTACAGGAAGTCCAATTTAATATTCTGTTAGGTAATGTACTCACGTAGCCTTCCAGAAGACCCAGAAACTTTACGTGAATTGCGGAAGGCTGATTTAAGATGCTAGTTCTTCAATAAACAGTGAACTTTGTAATCAGAATCATTTTTAAGTCAAAATACTATTCCTTACTCTTCAGAAATAAAATATAACTCTCCTCTTGTAATACAGCAAGAAACATTAATTGTTCCGGTAACTGCCAGCTTAACTAAAAAGGCCTCCCCTTTCCGTTTTGTCCATTAATTTCTTGCTGGTATGACTTCCTTTGGCAAACCACACAGGTAATTGTCTCTTTCTCTCTGCAGATGAAGTCTATAGGAAATAGAAAGAAAAAGAAATCAAATCTTTGTACTACTGAGAAGGGGTATTAGTTGCAAACAAGTAACACAGGTTCCTGAATATACACCCATCCTTTCTCCTCCATCCAAAAAAAAAATAGTGGTTATCTATATAATTTATTTCTGGATCAAAAAGTAAATAAATATAAGAGACACAAAATCACTACATCATTTCTTTAGGCAATTACTTGCCATCTCATCATGTAGTCTTAGACACTCAAGACACCTCATTCAGTAAGTAAAAATCTAGACATTATCTCAGATCTATATCCCATGGTGTACTTGCTTTGAGTTGACCAAAATGGTGAATTTAATGTTTTGAGGAAGGAACATGCCTGGGCATGTATACACACACAAAGAGTTATATTATGCATGTGAAAAGAATATAGCTTCTAACACCTACAATGGGAGGTAGACAGACTTGTCCAATCAGCACCCTGTAGAGTTGCCAAGGCATAGTATGCTTAACAAACATTTGCTAAATAAATGGAAAACATAAAAGTTTCTTGTCTCATAGACTCATCTGAGAATCACTACAGATCCACTTCCCAGAAAAAAAGAGAAACGTGCACACTTTCGCACACATTTCAGCAGCTCACGTGCCAAAGAGCCTCTAAACCTCAGGTTAAACATCCTTGAAAAAAAATAATTTAAGGCTGGGTGAGGTGGGTCATGCCTGCAATCCCAACACTTAGGGAGGATTATTGGAGCCCAGGAGGTCAAGTCTGCAGTGAGCTATAGTCATGCCACTGCACTCCAGTCTGGGCTGCGTAAGACCCTGTCTCAAACAAAACAAAACAAAACAAAAAACAAAACAAACAAACAAAAAAGATAGTGTTTGGGTACAATACCATCTGCACATTAAAAAGAATTAAATAATTTTAAGTGTTTCATAAGCCTAAAGTGGCTTACATTTCTGTTATCTCAGAGTACTAGATCCTCAGGATAACATAACAGAGAAATCATTCCATCATGAGTACATCCTGGAATCCAGAGTTAATTTGGGGTTATTATTAATAAAAGTAATTGAGAGATTTTATGAGAAGTTTGGCCTTATCTAAGGTACAATGTGTCTGTTAGTCTAAAATACAAAAATACCATTTATTCCATTTCAAGAACGAAGATTATCTAGATACTGTTCATCAGATGCTTGCTATGTTTGATTATATTTTCTATGTTTAAAAAAGGCTTTGAAATATTTAACAGTAGGAAAACAGCAAAAGATCCTTGGCAGAAGACTCTGAAACTTCATATTTAAAAAAGGTAAAAACTTAGTTGTTCCAGCTTAAGTAAAAAAATCCAGGGTAGAAAAAAGGGCTTTGTACATATCAGCAAAGGCTAAAGAAAAAACTGGCTAAGATTGCAACTTTGTTCCTAGGTACCCAACTGCAAGCAGAGAAGAGAAAATCAAAAGAATAGATGAGACTTATACACACTGTAAGATACTATGACTTAGAAATAATAAATATTGGGGATATAAGGTGGCATACAGAAAAGGCATTTTGCATTTTTCTAATGATCTGTGATGTTGAGCTTTTCTTCATATGTCTGTTGGCTACATAAATGTCTTCTTTTGAGATGTGTGTGATCAAGTCCTTTGCCCACTTTTTAATGGTTTTTTTTTTTTTCTTGTAAATTTGTTTAGGTTCCTTGTAGATCCTGGATATTGGACCTTTGTCAGATGGATAGATTGCAAAAATTTTCTCCAACGCTGCCAAAAGAGGAGGACATCTGAACAGTAATAGAGCAGAGGAAGAAACCCTAAGTCATGTTGTATGTAGCCTAATACCATGGAGTAGCATAGACTTTGAAATCAGGCAGAACCAGGTTTGAACTTCAATTGAGCCACTTGCTAAATGTATGACCTTATTATACATGTTACTTAAGCTTCAACGTCTTCACAGAGAAATGGAAATAATAGTACATAACATCACTGAATTATTTGGAGTTAAATAAGAATAAATGTAAAATAGCGAAATCCTGATTTCTTCTTCACACTCATTAATTGGTAGCTAATATCATTTCAAGTCTTCTGTATTTCTATAAACATGATCATCAGCATTTATAATAATGATCTCATTTCATTGAGAAAAGGGGGAAATACTTACTTACACTGCGTGTGTCTTTTGAGTGTCAACAATAAATATTTGAAGAAGTCTTCAGTATGAGATCTAAGTTACCTAGTAGAAACAATGTCTTCCAGTGTCTATTTCCTTCATCAGTAGACTACTAAAATTCCCAGCAACAAAATTTTAAGGGCCTCTTTACATTTAATACTCCCAACTCTGTTACCAAGCTATTACCATTAAGTTATGAACAGGAAACATCAACTCATTTGCTGATTATATGTGCACATACGGATGAAGCAAATACAGAAATACGTAAGTTATGTTCACATTTAATTTCATTTATAAACAAGGTCAATCCATATATTTAGTTACCAAGCCTGATGCATTTGTCATGAAAACTATTTTCATAAGTCAATTTTACCTGTGAATCAGCATCTGTAAATAAATCTTCTACAAAACAATTTGTATAAAATATTGTGTATTTTAATTTGTAATCAAACTCAGTGGTCAAGCAGGAAATGTCATACATTCTCTCTTAAACAGTCAAGAAAAATAAGAAGAAAAAAATGACACAGGACAAGAGAGTACTGGGAAGACGGTGGCAGCAGCAGCAGCAGCAGAGCTTTTAATCTTTCTGAATTCCAGAATTAAGACAGAACTAGATAGTAAAACCCCAAATTCATTGTCGACATTTACAATAAAACCAAGTGTAAAGGTATCCTTGGGAAACTAAAACTGTAACAATGTAGGAGCAAACCACCAATAGCAATTAAGACCTGCACAATACTGACATCTGTATGGGAGAAAGCAGAGGCAAGCAGGGAGGTGTCTGATAACAAGAGAACCCCAAGATAGCCCACCGGCAAACACTGGGAAGACAGATTAATGAGCGATTAATCTGATAATAGCATCTAAAAATGGGAGAGCTTTTGTCCAAGCCAATAGTGAGTACAACGAATCCACAGTGATCTCTTAGGTGAAGAGCGCAGCTGGCTACTCTGAACCCTGGGACTAGCTGAGGCTGCCTTCTAGGAGAAGGCTCCACATTCAGGAGAAATCACTGGGGTTAAATCAAAACCAAGCAGGACAGGTACAACAGAGACTAAAGGGAGACAAAGCCTAGATAAAAATGGCACAGTAGATCTCATAAACCAAGTTTCCATATTTTAGACATTATACAAAAACATTAGAGAGAGATGTGAAATTGGGAAAACCATCCTGAACCATGCCTTCTTTTGAAAGTACAGGAAAACTAATTTCATATGAAAACGAGCAAAAGAAAAGTATCAAGGTCAAATCTTTGACACCAGAAAGACTTGCTTAGATACAGAATAAAACTGTAGCCTTTCAAAATGAACTGGAAACCATTAGGAAAATTATCTAAAACACAAAAAGACATCACAAATCAAAATTAGAAAAATTCAAAACTGGGGGAATACTGAGGGGGAAAACTGAGGAAAGAATCAGAAATAAAAGAAAAAAATTACAGAAGTCTTCAGTTAATAGGGTTGCTCCTTTGGTAAAAATAAAATAAAATAGTATCTCTCTGTATAAATAAACAAAAAAAGAATTTTTAAATCTAAAACCTTTAAAAAATAATTTAAAAATAAGTGAATACAAAGCTATGTGGAATACAGAAATAAATACAACTGATTATGTTAAAAGAGAAATAGAAGGTGAAAAGGAAGAAAAAAATTTAAATTAAAGAGAAATGAAGAAATAAAAAGAATGCATGAAAAGTGACAAATATTGAAGCTGGGTAAAGAAGATCCAACATACATGTATAGGAGGAGTTCCTGAAGAAGAAATACAAAGTAATGGAACAAAACACTAAAAAGTATGATTTAAGAAAACTTTATAGAAAATTAAAAAAAAAACACTATCATTTAAGAAAACTTTCCAGAAATAAAAGAATACTAAATATTTAAAGAATCCACCATGTACCTATGGATATTGAATCCGAATTATCAATGCCAAGACATCACCTTTCTGTTAAACAAAGACATGATTGAGCTTCTATCTTAATAGCAAACACAAGAGATGTAAACATAACAATACGTCAACTAATAAAAAGAATTTGTTCTAATGACTTTATCCTTTGTCAGAAGCCTCATAATTATAAAATGAAACAGACTAAGGGATATAAATCAGGTCAGTAGAGAAGATGAATGCTAACATATGACAGATTCTGAAAGTAAGCCTCCAACACTCTACAGAAATCTGCTTTTCATAAAGGGAGGCTGATGAAGACAGATCCTTTGGATGACTCACTCACCTCTACTTCCCAGCCCCAACACCATTGTTCCCCTAAATAGGATAAAGGGGCCAAATAAGGCAGACCTTTTAGAATCCAGTAAGCTTAGTAAAATTTCTTCCCATCCAAACCCCCACAATACCCCCCATTCTCTTGTTGACATGTAATGTTACTGAAATAGGGGAAAAGCAAAAATGGCAATATATAGTTAAAATAATATTTTACTACAAATGTGCTTCAATATTGAGGAAAAATAGTAAGTTACACCTTTTCCTGTATTGACAGGTTGAAGCTGGGAAAAAGTAAGAGGGTCTTAGGCAGCTGGTATAGATTACAGAAACAGAAGGCTAAGCATTAGAAGCTAAATTTCATTACCTCCACCCAAAATATGTTTTCTTTAATGTTCCTCTTATAGCTAGTTCAGTTATGAACAATATAAAGATTTCCTACTAATTAAATTTCATTAGATTATCTAGGACATGACTCTATATACAGATCTAACTCAAGTACAGAATTTAAAAAGACCAGCTCCCCTTATTTTTAAGCAATTCAAAAAAGTAGCAGTTTAATTGCCAAACAGCCTATAAAGATTACCTTAGAACTAAAGTGTAATTCCTAATTCTCTAATACAAATAATCACCACCACCTACTGCCACACTGAATTTACCAACTAAGAATTTAAACAATTTTTTAGTTAATCATTTCAAAAACATTTATAATGGAGTCATGTAATTTTAGATCCGGAAGATACCGAAGGTCAAATTTTTAAATTTATGCCATTATTTAATAGAGTCATATTACTAAATAATATTCTCTGATTGCTATTTATCTCATGCCATACACAGAGCAATTATTTTTGAAGCATTTGATTTTAATAAAACATACCATCTAACATAATACTAAATTTGTAATCTATCTATGATCATGCTGAGAGCCACAAGCAACAGTAATCCTTGTACCTCAGATATTCGTATCATAGTAACAGACGATGATGAATGACAGAATGATAATAAACCAGTATGGGAGGTATTTATAACACAATTTGTTTTCACTTTCATTAACTACATAAACTGCCATATGCTTAAATTCATTAACTATACATCCGAAAGGAAGATTTTTCCAGGCTATATGGTCAATATGAGGTACAGGTAAAATTTAAGCTGACATTCTACACAGTGAGCTAAACAGATGGACTAAACATCCCTTTTACTGTCTTTTTTTAAAAAAATCACTTTTCTCAGATCATATTTATGAAAAGTAAAGGAAATGCGGCCCACAGAGAAAGTAATCACATCAGAATTCATAACAGTTCAAAAAATACAGCATTCTAGTACTAGGATATGCAAATTGAAGAAACTGACACTATATGAAAATTCTCTATATAATTAACAGCTTGGTATTGATGCCTACTTCTTCCTTGCTTCTCTTAGAACTTGAAGAGATCTCTTCAGAACTGGGAAAACATCTCCTTTTGTTGACATCACATGAAGGCTGAAGTCTGCTGTCAGTACCATGTTTAAGGATCTCAATTGCCATGTGGATAAGGTACGTGTCAATGTTTTCAGGAACTAACATTCTGATTAGGTCAATTTTACTCATATCTGTAAAAGATAAAAAAAACTCCATTTCAAAACAAATTACAGAGAATATTTTAGAAAACGTATGAGCTAGAAATAGTGAAATATTCTGTAGAAAGGAAGGAGGAGGGTTGCCAAAGAAGTTTCCTCTTTCAAATGCCTATAGCCTTACGGAACGGAAATGGAGTAAAAACTCTACTCAGGTATCACTATCACCTGAAGCCCCTGCCGCCAAGGTCCAAAGTCAGGTCAGTACTATTGACACTGCATAAATTGTGTTTCAAACTGTCTTTTGTGGGCTGCCGTGAGAGTCAAAACAACCATTCATAGAATTGCTCTAAAGGAAATTGTGCTTCCAATTCCAAATATCAATTATAATTAGTTTTTTCTTAAAATAATTTATTCTGATCACTTGTTGGCCTTTTGCCTAAGATCAAGTATAATAATAATTTATTCTTTAAGTAGAAGCTAATCATACTTGTAAATAAGATTCTAATAAAAAGGATTCTTTCAATGGCTATTATTGTAGTAACAAGAGACATAAAATGATTTTAAATGCACATTAACTAGATGAGATTTCTGGGAACATATTTCTTATTTTCAGAATCAAGAAACTTTACATTTTTTTGCAACTCAACAGAACTAATTCAGACTGTGTCAATTTCTTGACACCTTCTAAAATTATGTAGCACCCTCCTATAGGCAAGCCAATAATTATGTTTCAGCACTTCCTTCCAACATCACATTCTTCTGCAATGCTCCAGAGTGCGGTAAACCCAAGCAGTTTAGAACCTATCCATTCACCTTCACCTAATTTACAAAACATATCAAACATTTGACACCCAACTCAAATCAGTGATCAGAAACCAAGTATTTTTCAAATAACAACCTGAAAAGATGTTCTTTAAATTATTAGTTTTCAGGTTTATATTTTCCTTTCTTCCAAAGATTACTTGCTACTCCAAGACTCCTCAAAACACTGCAGTTTAAAAATCAAAAAACAAAACAAAACAAAACAAAAAACAGGAAGAGAAAGTTATACAGCTAATATAAACTAGGTCAGTGGGTTAACTAATTAAAGTTTCAAAATCTTAAAAAGGGAAAGATAACCTCTACACATAGTAAAATCAGCAATGTGACTATCTTATCTCTTAACCAAACTAAAATTGTATTTGTCCCTTGGTCATTATATCATCCTAATAATGTCAAAATTCCCCCAATTTTACTATTTCATCATTTTTTAATGGCTGAGGAGTATTCTGTTGTATGTGTGTATCCAAATTTACTTTGAGTTCCCTTTTATTTGTCTTCACATTTTAAAATACGTTTGGAACACCTTGGTCACATTAGTCCACTTTGTTCAACAGTAAATTTTACAAAAGCTAAACACAGATCAAGTGTTTCCAGTTAAAATTTAGCATCAGAAGATATGTTGTATATATAAAGTACATACCTGATTACAAAGGCTTATTACAGAAAAAAGTACATAAAATATCTCATTAATAATTTTCAGATTGATTACATGTTGAAATGATAAAAATTTAAATACAGTAGACTAAATTATATTATCAAAATAAATTGCATCCATTTACTTTTTAAAATGTGGCTACTAGAAAATTTAAAATTGCATATGTAGCTCGCATTATATTTCTACTGATAGTGCTGTTTCAGAAAGACCATATAAATTTTCCCACACTCAAAACCAAGTAATATACCACTACATTGCATTAAATTCATTTTCTTCCATGGGCATTTAGAAATTAGATAAATAAACTATGGATGATTAATTTCTCCATGCTATAAATGTGACATTTATAAACCAAGTTTTTAGGGAAAAATCACACAAGCTTGAGCTATTATCGTGTAATGGGCTAAACAAATCAATTTTAAAAGAAAAAATAAGATATTTTATTCTCTTTTGAATTACTTTATTTCTAAAATTAGAATGTCTTCTGTTCATAAAATGATGATGCATAAACATCCGCTTATGGTGTTAAACCACTATTAATGATTTAAAGTTAAATGTATAAGGTTAATTTCTAGATATAATTTAAAAATTCATACATTTTTCTAATACATTTCTACAAGTACCCTTTATATAACTATAGTAAATTCATCCTGCATTTTATACATATGCAAATAAGTGGCATTTAGCTTTACAGGTGCATCTTATTCTGCTCTAACTTCCCATGTAAATAAGTGCTGAAAATATCTACTGGAGAATTCATGACAACACTGCTACACGCCTTCAGTGTTTTCAAAGAGATCATATTACCCTTACTTTTGTAGTAGATCCCTTGGAAGTCACTCTTAATTTTCCAGTTACATGCACATTAAGAATGGGAGAATAAAATTAATCAAAATACTATCTAGGTACCTCATTCAATGCCTTAATTTATTATTAAGCATAGTTCGAACCCCAAATCCATAAACAGAGTTTAAAATTATATAAACAAGGACAAACGAAAAGAATACAAAGGTACAAAGCTCCTTTAAAGATGAACAGTTTTCCAGACAAAACCTACTTAACAAATAAGAGTATGAAATTAATAGCTATGTTTTCTCAATTCATAATTACTCTTTTTAGGTGAAAGATTGTGTCATAATAAAATACAGGAAACTTCTCAATTCAGGATTGTACAGAGTTTAGATTTAATCAAACTTGTTCTTTAAAACTCTAAATTATTGTGGCATGGCTACAGTTAAATAAAATATGAAAATAACATATCTGAATAGTTATTATAGTATGTATATCCTCATTCCTTATTATCATTTATAATCCAACAATGTTTTTTCCAGTAAGAGAACAAAAGGTATTTTATAAAGAAAAAATAAGAATCCAAAAGCACAATCTCACATCCATAAATAATAGTTTAATGATTATGAGTGTACTATCAAAAGAAATAAAAGAGGGCTGGGCTCAGTGGCTCACACCTGCAATCCCAGCACTTAGGCAGGCTGAGGTGGGAGGATCGCTTGAGGCTAGGGGTTCAAGACTAGGCTGGGCAATGTAGTGAGACCCCATCTCTACAAAAATATTTAAAAATTAGCCAGGTGTGGTCCCAGCTACTTGGAAGGCTGAAGTGGAAGGCTTGCTTGAGCCCAAGAGTTCAAGGGTGCAGTAAGCTATGATTGTGCCACTGTACTCCAGCCTGGGCAACAGAGTGAGACCTTGTCTCAAAAAAAAAAAAAAAAAAAAAAAAAGAGCTGGTTATCACAACCTTCTTAACCTCCTCTATTCTAGATTTAAAAGTAGCCTACAAAAACATACTTTTTCATATTATATGTGCAACCTACAGACAGTGTATTAACAGAACAATAAGTTTTTAGTAAGTATATCTTAAGAATTTTTCATTATTATATTCTGCTTGATTTTAATATTTCTTACTTTAAAAAGTTATCTAACATCAGAAATAGAAATTGCAAATCTTGCCGGGCGCGGTGGCTTGAGCCTGTAATCCCAGCACTTTAGGAGGCTGAGACGGGCGGATCACAAGGTCAGGAGATCGAGATCATCCTGGCTAACACGGTGAAACCCCGTCTCTACTAAAAAATACAAAAAACTAGCCGGGTGAGGTGGCGGGCGCCTGTAGTCCCAGCTACTCGGGAGGCTGAGGCAGGAGAATGGCGTAAACCCGGGAGGCGGAGCTTGCAGTGAGCTGAGATCAGGCCACTGCACTCCAGCCTGGGCGACAGAGCGAACTCCGTCTCAAAAAAAAAAAAAAAAAAAAAGAAATTGCAAATCTTAGAATGTAGAGGGTATTAGATATGGTAAGGGGTAAAGACACTCAATAAATAAAGATATGAAACTGATTATAAATAAGTTAATTTGTTCACTCATCGAGTTTATATACCCATATCCTATATCAGGATTAGAAATTGCATATTTCTTTCCTTTAAGTTAATTGGCAATACAACCTTAACATGAGTAAAAAGAGAAACTTGCTCAGTCATTAATCTTAGACATGGTATTAAAACAGTTTTATAACTCTCCAGGCCTCACATTCCTTATCTCCAAAACAGGGTGGGATAGGAAAGGGAAAGTGTAATGATTTCCAATTTCATTTCTAAATCTAAAGTTCCATAACTTTGTGCCTACATGATTTAGAAAGCAAATTAACAGTGCTTCAATTCTTTACCGTAAGCAAATAAAACACACGTTGTCAATATGTGGCTGAATAATATAATATGAAATTTTCCTTTACCATTTCCCTCTGCCCATAATGAAGTGATGTTAGAATGTCCATTTAGGACATTCAGGAATATATGCCCAAGAATTTTTTAGTGCGAATGAGCATGCATGCATGCGCGCAACGCACACACACACACACACCATTACAACCTGTTTGAGTTCTTAAATTGTATGTCTCTGTAAAATACATATTGGGGAACATTCTTTCTTATATACTTATTAAGTTCATATATTCTTAAGTGCCTATTAAAACTGACAACCTATAAAAATAATCATATTTAAAGGGTATGTTTAAGACATCATAAAATTTTACCATCTGTGTCTTCAGTCATCATCATCATCATCATATTCACCACCACCATTTGCTATTACCAGTGTGCCAAAGCTTTCTGAACAGTATCTAATTTACAGTCATGTACCACATAATGATGTTTCAGTCAACGATGGGCAGCCAACAGGAACAAGTATCCATTAGATTATCATACAGCTGAAAAGTTCCTATCATCTAGTGACATCATAGCCATCATAACATCACAATGCAAAGCATCACCCATGTGTTTGTGGTGGTAATGGTGTAAACAAACTCACTTTGCTGCCCACTGTGTAAAAGTCTAGCATATACAGTACATAATACTTAAAAATGAAAACAAATGACTATGTTACTATGTTTATGTGTTTGCTATACTATACACTTTATAAATATTTTTTAGAAGTTCACTGTAAAACAAGTAGGCCCTTCTGGAGGTGTCCAGAAGAAGGCATTGTTATCATAGGAGATGACAGCCTCATGCATGTGACTGCCCCTAAAGACCTTCTGGTGGGACAAGATGTGGAGGTGGAAGACAGTGAGACTGAAGATCCTGAGCCCATGTAGGCCTAGTCTAATGTGTGGGTTTGTGTCTTGGTTTCTAACAAAAAAAAAAATGTAAAAAGTAAAAACGAATTTAACAAAATCAAAAACAGAAAAAAGCTTAGAGAAGAAGGATATAAAGAAAATATATTTGTACAGCTGTATAATATGTTTGTGTTTTAAGCTAAGTGTTATTACAAAAGAGTAAAAAGATTTTAATTCATAAAGAAAAATCATTACAGTAAGCTAAGGTTAATTTATTATTGGTGAAAGAAGAAAATTTTTTAACTTTTATTTTAGTTTCAAGGGTACATATGCAGGCACATGATACAGATAGATTCGTATCACAGGGGTGAGTGTGGCCTAAGTGCACAGGGTTTATAAAGTCTACAGCAGTGCACAGTCCTAGGTCTTCACATTCACTCACCACTCACTCACTGACACACACAGCAACTCCCAGGGTACAAGCTCCATTCGCGGTAAGTGCCCTATACAGATGTACCCTTTTGTATCTTTTTTTTTGAGACAGTCTCACTCTGTCTCCCAGTTTGGAGTGCAGTGGCACAATCTTGGCTCACTGCAACCTCCACCTCCTGGGTTCAAGCAATTCTCCTGCCTCAGCCTCCCAAGTAGCTGGGATTACAGGTACCTATCACCACGCCTGGCTAATTTTTGTATTTTTAGTGGAGACGGGGTTTCACCATGTTGCCCAGGCTGGTCTTGAACTCCTGACCTCAGGTGATCCGCCCACCTCGGCCTCCCAAAGTGCTGGGATTACAAGCGTGAGCCACCACGCCCGGCCTTTTTTTAAAAATCTGTTACACTGTATTTCTACTGGGCCTTTTCTATGTTTCACTATGTTTATATGCACAAATACCACTGTGTTATAATTGCCTACAGTACTCAGTAAAGTCACATGCTATACAGGTTTGAAGACAGGAGCTATACCATACAGCCTAGATGTGTAGTAGGCTACACCATCTAAGATTAAGTCCACTCTGTGAGGTTTCCATAAGATGAAATCGCCTAACAACACATTTCTCAGAATTCATCCCCATCATCAAGCGACGCATGACTGTATTTCTCACAATTCTGTAAGAGAGGCAATATTAATTCTCCCTGTCTTAGAGATGAGGAAACTGAGGATTAGGGAAATTGGATCACTTGATGGAGGTCACATAACAATGAAAAGCTAGAGCCAAGGTCTAAATACAGATCTGTCTATTACCAAAGCCTTTGCTCTTACAGACTAGACCAACACCACCTGTAAGTTTCAGGATATAAAGAAGGCAGCTAAATAATAGCAGAAATGCCAATAGAAAAAAAAAAAAAAAGGTTGGTGTGGGGAACTGCACAAATTCTTTTTTTTTTCTTTGAGACAGAGTCTCATCCTGTTGTCCAGACTGTAGTACAATGAGGCAATCTCGGCTCACTACAACCTCCTCCACCTCCCAGGGGGGTTCAAGCGATTCTCCTGCCTCAGCCTCCCATAGCTGGGATTACAGGTGTGTGCCACCAAGCCCAGCTAATTTTGGTATTTTTAGTAGAGACAGGGTTTCATCATGTTGGTCAGGCTCGTCTCTAACTCCTGACCTCAGTGACCTGCCCACCTCGTCTTCCCAAAGTGCTGGGATTACAGGCGTGAGCCACCGTGCCTAGCCTGCACAAATTCTTTCAGAGAATACTGCCTACTACTCAACATTTCATCCAAAGATGCAAATTGCTTTAAGTCCTGAGAGACAATACATTTCTAAAGGAAAAAAAATTCCAGACTATAAGCATGAAGAAGACATTTGAGTCTTTGGCTTTCTCTAAAATGCTATCTCATTCTGCACTGGAGAAACAGAGGTTTCCACAACCACAAATCTAATCCTACCAAGTAGTTACTATTTTCCTCTCTCTGCCTTGATTTCTGAAGTTAGGAAGATCAGAAGATGACCAGGAAAGTTGGCCAGCTTTCTCATAAGATGCCTCTCTAACCTACTTTGGCTAATTTAACCCTGAAATGCTAACTTATTAACTTACATGATTAATTCATAAGTATCACATAGATAAATACTCAGATTAGCATGACTACTACATCCATTCCTTACATACACATCTGCATGGGAAGTTATCAGAAAACTAGGAAGTGATATATAAGCAGAGTTTGTTGTTAAGAGTATTCCTCAAATATAAATTTTTCCCAATTTTTAATGTCTTTCATTTCTTCTTGTTGTTGTTCAGATGACATTAGGTAATTTTTCTCCTTTTACCCTTATTGTGGTAACATTTAAAGATTTTTCCAATCTTGAGTCATTCTAGCATTCCTGCACAAACTAGAACTTGTCAGGGTGCAAGGTCTTTTTTTTTTTTTGAGAGAGAGAGTCTCACTCTGTCACTCAGGCTGAAGTGCAGTGGCGCGATCTTGGCTCACTGCAACCTCCGCCTCCCTGGTTCAAGCGATTCTCCTGCCTCAGTCTCCTGAGTAGCTGGGATTACAGGCATGTGCCAACACTGCTGGCTAATTTTTGTATTTTTAGTAGAGACGGGGTTTCACCATGTTGGCCAGGCTGGTCTTGAACTCCTGACCTCAAGTCATCTGCCCGTCTCGGCCTCCCAAGTGCTGGGATTACAGGTGTGAATCATCATGCCTGGCGCAATATCTTTTTTTATATATATAATTTTTGGGGGGAAGGGATTTATTGGGCTTATGGATGGCTTTGGTCTTTTAATTTTCCATCTCAGACCTTTATTTTCTGATTTTATCACAATTTTTTAAAATTATAACTTTTACTTTAGATTCAGTTAGTACATGGGCAAGTTTGTTACATTCATATATTGCAGGATGCTGAGGTTTGAGGTACAATTGATCCCATCACCCAGATAGTGAGCATAGTATCCAACACGCAGTTTTTCAACCATTGTCCCTTCCCACCTTTTCAACCATTGTTCCTTCCCTCCCCTCAGTAGTCCCCAGTGTCTAATGTTACCTTTTTTTTTGTTTCTTTTTGAGATAGGTTCTCACTCTGTCACTCACGCTGGAGCGCACTGGCATGATCACAGCTCACTGTAACCTCAAACTCCTGAGCTCAAGCACTCCTCCTGTCTCAGACTCCCAAGTAGCTGGGACTATAGGTATATGTCACCACGTCTGGCTAATTTTCTTATTTTTTGTAGAGATGGGGGTCACACTATGTTGCTCAGGCTGGTCTTGAACTCCTGAGCTCAAGGAATCCTTCCATCTAGGTCTCCCGAAGTGCTGGGATTATAGCCACAAACCACCACACCCAGCCTGTTCTCATTTTTATATCCATATGCACCTAATTTAGCTCCTGCTTATAAGTAAGAACATGCAGTATTTGGTTTTCTATTTCAAATATGACATTGACATAACTTATAAATAGGTTATTTATTTACTATACTTGAAGTCCCCTGGCCACTCCCCCACATCCCTGGAACTTAGATGAGCACTACTGCAACTTGCCTCCGTGTCTCTCCTTTCCCTGTGCATCCACCGTGATCAATGGAAGTGAAGGAGGTGTTCGTTCTTTAGACCTTCAGTCAAGTCATGCTCAAGCCTAGAAATAATCCTGTCTTCTAAGTGACTTATTTTCGCTCAGATCTATTTAAGCACAGTATTGACTGTGCTTTCAGAGAGTGATTTTCCAAATTCTCAGGGGGAATTATTCACAAGTTGTACACAAGTGCAAAAAACTTTAAGGTAGTAAAAAGTATCTGCACTGCAGCTTTGGAGATGAGGCTTTTGGTATGGCCACTGCTCTATCCTAACAGTCTAAAGAAACTTATCAGATTTATTGAGTTACAAGACCCCAAGTTTGTATTTATACATCTAGGAGAGAAAATCCTCTAACGTATCTCCTATTTATTTCTGTTACCACAAAAAAAAAAAAAAAGGATAATAATTTAAAATATTTCTACAAGGCAAGCAAAGGGGCTTGCTCTCCACAGCACAGCTGAGGTTCTGCAGCAAAGTGACAGGAAATCCTTCTACACAGCGGCCCACAGAACTTGGTCTGTCCCTTCCATGTCACAGTAACTGATACCAATGACTGTGTTGATTAGAAAGGCTACTCAAGTGAAACCAATGCCAAGGACTCAGAAAGGTTTAGGGAAGAACTAGGAGTCAGGAAGCTACTGGGAATGAATGTGGAGAAAAATATGGTTTTTGCAAGTGATGAAGTAGAAATTAGAAAAAATGAAAGCACTGTTTTGGATGGCGGGGAAGGTGTAACCTTAAGCTGAAAAGGAAAATAAAAATTTCTCAGTGTATTGGCCAGGTACCATGGCTCACACCTGTAATCCCAGCACTTTGGGAGGCTGAGGTGGGCACATCATCTGAGGTCAAGAGTTTGAGACCTGCCTGGCCAACATGGAAAACCCTGACTCTATCAAAAGATACAAAAATAGCTGGGCATGGTGGCATGCGCTTGTAGTCCCAGCTACTCAGGAGGCTGAGGCAAGAGAATCGCTTGAACCCAGGAGGTGGAGGTTGCAGTGAGCCAAGATCACGCCACTGCACTCCAGCCTAGGCAACAGAGCAAGACTCTGTCTCAAAAAACAAACAAAACAAAAGAATTTCTCAGTATATTTTTCTCTGAGTGATAATGGGAAGAAAGACTGTTTTCCTAAAACAAGAAAAAGAATCACAAAAGCTTTTCATAATAGCATAAAGGATTAGCGCTGTTAAAGGTGAAAAATATTAGTAGATTGCTTGTTTACTTCATCAAGTCATTAAGGGTGCAGAGGCAGGCCATGCTTCTCACCTGAGTTGACGGGAGGGTTTCGGATAACATCAGCAATAACCTTCTGAACCTCTGGAGTCAGGCCTGCTCGCTGCAAATCAAGGGGGCAGCCAGCTTTCACCGCTTGGAATAAGTGCATGCCAATTGTCATGAGAGGCAGAATCCTGCTCTCAGCTATGCTCTTCTAGAGAAAGAACAGCAAAGGAACCCAGTGAACTTTAAAAGTGTCCACTCTACTCATGGAAAGAAAATGTCCAAAACATTCAGGTAATGCTCAGTGTGAAATAAACAATGAACTAAACCTTTATTTAAACTTCTCATTTTCAGAATTTCTTTAAAACTACCCCCATTATAGCTCTCCATAGGTTCTACTTTTTATATTTATTAAACTGTATTGAATAAAGCAAAATCACCCAGCTTTACCGAAGAATTCAATCCTCGCCCCTCTCTATTCACTTTAGAAAGCCATTAGTGGCAGAGAAGTCATTCTCTGTAAGTCTAATAGTTGTTACAACCTTTTGAAAACACAGTAAACTGTAACCCAATACTATATACGCTTGAAATAACACATGGTGGTTTGGTTACCTGAACTTCCAAGAAGACAAATCCTAAAATGCTTAGCGATAACATAACGCTCCAGATGCATTCTATAAAAGGTTCCTGAGAAGACTCTAATAGGTGTTTGAAATTGGCTCTATTCATAAAATAATAGTAACTACAGTTCCACAAGGGGTGTTAGCATTTTCCTACCATTGAACTTCACATGAACAGTGCTACATATTTATACGGTTCTTTAAACAAATGTGGCTGCAAATACATTTCCGATATTTATTAGGTAAAACATTCTTTTAAGCACCCAGAAAGCTTAGTCACTCAGCTCTAACTTATTTCATGATCCTCTCTTTCAATACATTTTCAAAGTCTGAATTTAGACTGTATTTGCATGAATGTTGACACTTTCACAGAATAGAGCATTTAAGGCAAAGTTTTTCATCCTTCAAAGGGAGGTTTTAAATTACTTTCATTAAATGTCTACTAGAAAAGTGTGCACCATGTGTGCATAATATCAGGGTTATTTGATACCAGGTTTCAAATTACCTCCAACTAATTGCAGTATTGCTCCTGATTAATTAGTCCTAAGCATGTTTAATTCTGCGGTTAACTGGCAAGATCCTCTCAGACTCCTGGGAGGTAAGAACAATTATACCACCATATCATACAATAAAATACAACCAAATAACACCAAAAGCCACAAATGAAGATATAACAGTCTTCACATTTTTTAACCATGAATACACAAACTAACACATGAAACCCTGTATTACAACTGAGCATTAGAATACACTTTATTCGGAAAATTTGGAGCCAATACCAAATTTTCTTAGTAACTGTTTTCATTTCTACTATACATACATGGTCAAATTAGGTATATACAGGCATTTTTAACATGTACATAGAAGTTATTATTTACATAAGAAATTGAACTTAAAATTCCCATTTATTATGCGTTCTATTTCAAAAATAATATAATGGAATTATTTGGTTTCTTGGGCAATGGTTTTTGTAAGGAACTTTAACAAACATGACTGTCAAATTAAAACATTTATTCAGTAAGTAAGATAAGCTATGGACTGTTTATTCTTATTTATTTTAAATGATAAAACCTGAACAAAAGGTGTGTAATATAGGCACTAGTGGATGGAAACAGAGACAATAGAAAAGCAGGCATTGGACCGTATCTGTTGTTACAAATCAACTTAATGTCAAGAGGATGAGAATTCAAATTAAACTTAACTGTAAGCCTCATTTTGTCACATTCCATTAAAACTTACTCTCCATTTTGTATACAAAAAACCTCAACAGCCTTAAAGATTTATCTTAGATCAATGAAGAAACATTACATATGGTCTTTTTTTTGGAGATCAAGGCTTGCTTGGTCGCCCAGGCTGGAATGCAGTGGTGCAATCTCAGCTCACTGCAACCTCTGCCTCCTGGATTCATGTGATTCCTGTGTCTCAGCCTCCTAAGTATCTGGGATTACAGGCACGTGTCACTACGCCTGGCTAATTTTTGTACTTTTAGTAGAGACAGGTTCTCCCTATGTTGTCCAGCTGGTCTCAATTCCCTGACCTCAAATGATCTGCTTGCCTCAGCCTCCCAAAGTGCTGGGATTACAGGCATGAGCCACCACACCCGGCCTACATGTGGTCATTTGTTACAGCAATTAGACTGTTTTCAAAGAGCATCAAAACAGTACTAGAAGAGATAGAATGAAAAGCAAGTTTTTAAAAGCATATTTCCAGTTGTTTGGCTATGCTTCCAGAGATCCAGTATGTATTTTTTGTACACATACAAGAATATGTGACTATATAAGCATGCATATGCACACACATACATTTACGTTTGTTTTTCTGTTTTGCACCTTCCTTTTTCTTAATGCATCTTGAGGTTGTTTCTTAACATTGTGACTATGTATAGTTTTTAAACTATTAGTCCCATTTTAAAATATGGCTGAGGCAGTATCCCTGAGCTATAAATGTGTGTATCAGTACTCCGATACAACCTCTAGAAGATATTCATGGCCAAACTAAACTTACTGCTATTGCTTAACAGGGAGGCTTAACAGAAAAAGAAAACAACTTTCTCTTTTAAAATTAAACTGAGATTTATTGTAGAGTTGGAGGAAATTATCCCAAGTCAGAGCTTTAATACTAAACAGCTGATAAAACACAAGTTTAAATAAAAAAATTCCCTGTAACTTGAAAGTCACACTTACCAGAGGCATCTTCTTTTCTTGGAATAAAGAGTATGTGATGGCCACAGACTGTGAAAGTGTGCATACTTTATTTTTTGCTACCAGACTCGTCTCCTGTTCTTCTTGAGGTTCTGTACTTGAAAAGAGGTCTGTCTACAGAATTTTAAATGTAGCACAAATGATCAATAATATCAATATAACAATAGAATATAAATATAAATCATTAGCCATTAAGAAAAAAATAAACACAAGTTAAACCTATAAGCAACAAATAATTCCCTTTTTATGGGGAGCTCAAAAAGAAGTTGGATTTTTAACGTATTGATTTAAAAAGGTAAAATAATGCTAGAGCACACAAATTTAATTTTTAACAAAATATTTGTAATAACAAACATTTCCTAGTCTTCTCTTTAACCAATAAGCAGGACTAAAAAAAGGAAGTATAATGTGAACCACTCTGTCTTTAAGTAAGTCCCCAATCCCTGGAAGTGAATATTGAATGAATGAATGAATGAATGAATGAATGAACGAACGAACGAACGGAATCACTATTCGATTTTAGGTACTATAACCACTAATATATCATAATGAAATATATCATAACACTCTCTCTACACATCTAATTTTAAATGATACACCCCAACTAGAAATCTAAGTATTCTATAAAATCTTAAATATGGTTCCTTAAGAAATGTTTAAAAGAAAAAATGGGGAATGATTGAAAAACACGATTAATGAAAAAATAATGGAATCTTTTTAAAGGCTGAAATAAAGGTAAAGAGATAGACAACTTTTTTTTTTAACTACACATAAAAGGTAGATTAAAACAACATACTATAGCCATAATAAAATCTGTAACAAACTAAATTAATAATTTAAAGAAGTGCCTCATCTCTTGATGAATGCTATTGGTATCATTTTTATAAGGTTATTTATCATGTGATCTACTCTACTATGTATACATATGTGAGTAAACGTATCTATGAGCTTTTCTTTTGGAAAGAAATTCATTTTTTGTTTCCATACTCTGTTATTAGGGAGTTTAAGAAATGTATTAGTTGAGTATTAATTTACTGCTTGGTGAGAAACATAAATGTTTCTGTTTTACTTTTTACATGCTATATAGATGATGCCTAATGTTAGAATTTGAATTATCTGACCCAAGGCAATAAAACATGCTTGCCAAACCTTTTGGGGGATTACATTTTACATCGGGAAGAATCTCAGAGCTAAACTCTCACATCAACACAAAAGACAATTTCAATCAAATAACCCTAGCAGTGGAGATTTCATGTTCTGAGCATACGGTGGGCCTAATAAAACACTCCCAGGTGTTACATGCTTCTGTTTCTCTTTTACAGTTTCAGAATAGCTGCATTTTGCAATCTGTAGAAATCCTATCAAGACAAAATATGTATTTACTGAGGAAGCATTGTTGGCTCTTCAGACTGGTCACCCCACTATGGCAACGCCATGGTCTAGGCCAGCATTTCAGTCCTCATCCATGCAATCTCAAAAGTCTGATGTATCTTATCACAGGGTAGTTGGGTTTTGGGGAGTAGAGTTGCACTACCCATCTATTGAACTTGGTTTTATGTGTATGTGTGTATAAATATCAGTGTACATATTAGAAAGCAAATTCATTAACTTATGAGGCATACAACTGGACAGTTTCACTTGCCCCAACCAGTATGTTCTGTCCTACAGAAGAGTTACATAGGAAGCCAGCTCACCTGAAAGTTATATAGGAAGCCAGCTCACCTGAAAGTTTGAGAATACAACAAAGACGCTTTTTTTTTTTCCCTATCACTCAAGCTGGAGTATTGTGGCACAATGATGGCTCACTGCAGCCTCAAATCCCCGGGCTCAAGCAATCCTCCTGCCTAAGCATCTTAAGTAGCTGGGATTACAGGATAACACCACCATGCCTGGCTAATTTTAAAAAATTGTTTTTGTAGAGGTGGGGTCTCGCTATGTTGCCCAGGTTGTTTTGTAACTCCTGGCCTCAGGCAGCCTGCCTGCCTTGGCCTGCCAAAGTGCTGGGATTACAGGCACGAGGGATTGCACCTCGCCATAAGGTAACTTCTGATAGTGCCTTAAGTAGTCTCTTAACAAAGATTAAGTTCAGGCTTTCTCCTTGCCAATTAAACTATAATATTCAAATCTAGTTAGCGAAAATGTCTTTTTATCTAAAGAGTGCTTAGGTAAGCTTTGCCAACTTTCGTCCTTATTGTCTTTTCTATTTATATCTTCCTATAATTGACCACTCATCTTTTTTTTTTAAGGTTTATTGTGGGATATATCAAACACATAACACAAGTCGAGAGAGTAAGATGGGCATCACCCAGTTTCAGCAACTGTCATTCATAGCCAATCTTATTTCATGAACACCCTTAGGTATTTTCTAACTACCCTGCCCTTACCCCTGGATTTTTTCAAATAAATAATATTTGTACATATTTATGCCATGTATGTTCATACAGTCTTTTTTATTTTTTTTGACACGGAATCTCGCTCTGTCGCCCAGGCTGGAGTGTAGTGGCGCAATCTCGGCTCACTGCAATCTCCACCTCTCGGCTTCATGCCATTCTCCTGCTTCACCTTCCCGAGTAGCTGGGACTACAGTATGATTTGATTAGATTTTTGCTTACTAGAATCACATTGTAGCCCTTCCTTCCTAAGAGTATTATTTCAGATTACTTTGCCAAGTATTTTGGATATCCCTAAACCCTTTAATTGTACATTTGTGGATTGTATCATTACTTTGTTCCATAAGTTCTCAAAATTTTCAAAAAATGTATTTATATAAAAATATTTTAGCATATTTTTCCTAACTGGCCATCTTAATGCATTTAATATATGTGTCACATTTGTAATTTTTAATGTGTATTGTGACAGCAAGAAATTTTACTTCAAAATTTAAAAAATATATTAAAGGCTAATGAAACTCATGAGTAACAAAACTTGCTTAAGAAACATTAAAGTTGACATTTTAAAAAATAAATGATTTCAATTTGCAGAATAACCCAAGTATAATTTCTAATCACAGAAATTAGCAGTCATCGTCTCTATCCAGAAGGTTCATAAAGGTTTCATACCTATCCCTTGGGGAATTTACCTTTTCCCCTACTTCAGTTTCCTCTCCTGAAGGGGAGTTAGGAGAGATCGTTCATTCATTATTCAATAATATCACTAATTCATGAAAGAAGATACTACTGTCAAGTGTCCAAAGAGAGGGAACTTACTCAATTACCACTGGTAGGTATGACATTCTTTCCCAAACCATTAAGACATTATCATTTTATTTCTAAAAACTCAGTAAGAAATAAGAATTTTCACATGATGTCTTATATAACACTACGAAAAAGAAAATTTAAAGTTGCCAAAGATATTCTATATCAAAAGAGGGAAATGCTACATTCAAAAAGCAGAAGGGTTTTCTACTTATAGTTAGAGAAAGATTTTTCTAAAGTAGGATCCAACTGTGCCTGCCCAAAGCTTCCAGGAGCTTCTTGGAAGTAAAAAATAATCCCTTAATATTGCCTTGAATGTGTTTAACTCGTTCAACATTTTATATTTATCCCATGTCTTCTACTTTTCTAATGTCATCTGTTGTTTCCCGGATGTGGGGGAGGAAGTGTCATTTCCGTTGTGTAGCTGAGGAAATGGAGACCCAAGGAAATTAAAGGACATGTTCAGGTTCACCAGGTGAACAACTGTAAGGAAGAATTAAAGTCCTGATTCTGAGCTCCAAGTCCAGTAGTCTCCCCTCTATCCCCCACTGCCTCACCTTCTGCAGAGTACACACGATAGAGTCTGCTATGTGGAGTTTAGAGAAAATCCCAAATGATCTTTCGGGAAATGGTCACTTATGGCAGAACAGGCAACAGTAAAAGGATATGAAGGAAACACTATTAAAACTGAAGAGAATAATATGAAATCCACTTACTATCAAAAGACAGCATTACTGGAAGGGGAGCGAGATTAGAGAATATGCTAAACCAAAAAAGCAAGTGGCTGAGCTCCGGACCAACTCATAGCAAGGGTAACTTTCCAGCTTTAATTTCCAACTACCACATTTGAATGTAAAATTGTAATTTATCAACCTAAAATAATGTTTCCAATTTAAAAACAAAACCTCCCAATGAAATAGAAAGACATCAGCAGCCTGGACAACTACTTTTTAGTATCATCTTTAAAAGTAGATAACTGACATGTTTTTACGACAGATTGACTGTAAAAACAATCTAAATTCATTTTCTAAGTGTCCAGTATGGAAATGCAAAGAAAGTGAGAAAATGTTGCATCTGAAGGGTACTTTTGAAATGGTTACAAAAAATGCTTATTCTCTAAGAGCTCCTGCAAACCACAGTATTTTACCTGAACATTATTTGTTTGGCAGAAATGTTTGATGACTTCCAACAGAGGGGCCAACATGGCAGCTTTGCCTTCAGAAACACCATCAATCCTTTTTACGTTTTCAACCGTAGTTGGTCTGTGTTTAACAACAATAAAAAGGTCAAGAAACCACTGAAATAGTATCACTCCGGCAATATAGCTGATGTTCAGCTTCATAATGATTCTCTAAATGTATAGCTTTTCCAACAATGTATAATACAACTAATCATGTTTTATAATTTCTTTCTTTGCTTACCACCATTTAAAGACTTGTGCTTTTACCAACTTATGAATAAAAACACTATTGTCCCCATCACCACAAAAACACACTGTTAACTGGTAAACAGGACATTCTCATAAAGCAACAGGTTAACATATCAAATATTCATTTTATTACTGATTTTATTATTATCTATATAGTCATGAAAAGTATGAGGCTCTAACTGGGAACAACTAAGAGGCTAAGAAAATCTCAAAAGAAAGTCTCATTCATTATTTTCTTCTACAAAGTGTTTACCTGTAACAGTATATCTGCCAATTCCTTCAGACTTTTAGCTCAGTATTTCTTATTGTGTCCAATATCCAAGAACACATTCGATGCCCTCCTTCCTTCTAAAAATCTGCTGATCTAATGATTACTCCTTTTCATTAAGTATCTCCTCTGGGCCAGGTGCGATGGCTCATGCCTGTAATCCCAATACTTTGGGAAGCCAGGGCAGGTGGATTGCCTGAGCTCAGGAGTTCAAGATCAGCCTGGACAACACAGTGAAACCTCATCTCTACTAAAACACAAAAAATTAGCCAGGGGTGGCGGTGCACGCCTGTGGTCCCAGCTATTCTGGAGGCTGAGGCAGGAGAATTGCTTGAACCCAGGAGGCAGAGGTTGCAGTGAGCCGAGATTGTGCCACTGCACTCCAGCCTAGGTGATAGAGTGAGACTCAGTCACCAAAAAAAAAAAAAAAAAAAAAAAAAAATCCTGAATAGTATAGTCTTAGAATACTTATTAACAACAGAATTAGCGTCAGATATAGCACTGTGTAATGTCATTAGAAAATTCTGCACTCAAGTAACATCTATTGGATGCAATTTAGTGACAGAAACAATTTTTTTAAAAAATTATACTTTAAGTTCTAGGGTACACATGCACAATGTGCAGGTTTGTTACATATGTATACATGACAGAAACAATTTTTTAAAAGGAAGCAAAAGACGAATACAATTACTAAGCAACTATTCTTGGGAAATAACTTCTTCTAAACGTTTAATGATCACCTCGTGTTTACGAGACATTGTGCTAGGTGCTATGGGAGACACACAAAAAGATGAGGAGCTAATATCTTTATTCGGAGTTTAAAATCTAGAAGATATAATAATACACGTTTACCACTAATTACAAAAAACTATAATATAGCATTGTGTGGTGCCAGAGAAGCATCTTTCGAATTCATCTGAAAGTCCTCTATGAATTCAAGAGAGAGGAATTACTTCGCCAATAAGATCATGAAATACCTTCTCACAGTCTTTATAGTAATAAAGCGAGATCTTAAAGAATTTCTTAAAAGGAGTTTTGAGGAATCAAGGAAACTACAAGGAGAAGCAACACTGTAAATAAATATATGGAAGTTGAAAACGGGTCTTCAACAAGTAGTAAACAATCCAGGTAAGATAAACCATTTCAAATTCTGTAACTTAGACGGAAAAGTAAGTTCATAAATGGAAGGCCTTGAATTCCAAGCTAGAAAGAAACCATTTAAGCAGAAGTAAGACATGATAAAGGAAGATTTAGTTTGGTACTCATATACTGGATGAAACAGAGAGAGAGAATGAAGGGTTAATAGTTAAGAGGCTTCTGCAACATGCCAAGGGAAAACAGTCAGAACTAATGTGGTGTCATTAAGAAGGAGGAGGAAGGCACAGACAGGCAACAAGGAACCCGTTTTACAAAAGGTATGAAAAGTATTTAAATAAGAAAAAGAGGTCAGGCACAGTGGCTTACACCTGTAGTGCCAGCACTTTGGAGACTGAGGCGAGAAGACTGCCTGAGCTTAGGAGTTGGAGACCAGCCTGGGCAATATGACAAAACCCTGTCTGTACAAAATATACAAATATTAGCTGAGCAGGGTGGCATGTTCTGTAGTCCCAGCTACTCGGGAGGCTGAGGTGGGAGGATAGCTTGAGCCCAGGAGGTCAAGGCTGCAGTGAGCAGTGATCGCACCACTATACTCCAGCCTGGGCAACAGAGTGAGACCTGTCTTCAGAAAAAAAGGAAGAAGAAGAAGAAAGAAGAAGGAGGAGGAGGAGGAGGAGGAGAAGAAGAAGAAGGAGGAGGAGGAGGAGAAGAAGGAGGA
>NW_012115522.1:156469-226683 GCF_000951035.1 Colobus angolensis palliatus
AGAAGAAGAAGGAGGAGGAGGAGGAGAAGAAGGAGGAGGAGGAGGAGGAGGAGAAGAGGAGGAAGAGGAGAAGGAGGAGGAGGAGATGGAGAAGAAGGAGAAGGAGGAGGAGAAGAAGCAGGAGGAGGAGAAGGAAGAGGAGGAGGAGGAGAAGGAGGAGGAGGAGGAGAAGGAGGAGAAGAAGGAGGAGGAGGAGAAGGAGAAGAAGAAAAAGAAGGAAGAGGAGGAGAAGAAGGAGGAGAAGGAGGAGAAGAAGGAGGGAGAAGAAGGAGGGAGAAGAGAGAAGAGAGAAGGGAGAAGGGAGAAGAGAGAAGAGAGAAGAAAGAAGAAGAAGAAGAAGGAGGAGGAGGAGGAGGAAGAAAGAAGAAAGAAGAGGAGGAGGAGGAAGAGGAAGAGGTTTTATATTGGAGAAGAGAAAATTCAGATCAGAGGTTTTAAGCATTAGGAACCTCTGACTAGGAATGTGATGGTATGATAATCAAAAAGAATCCAAAAAGAGGAATTTTGGCATTTGGATAAAATGCAGGGTGGGTAGATAATGAGTTAGATTTTACATATATTGAATATGATTGCTGAAAACGTAACTGGTTTTTATTCATATAGAAATGTGATACTAAAGCTTGGCAAAGAGATAGGCATCGCAGCAGGGAGAATTTGAGTCACCTCCCAGATGTGACAGTGGAAGCTATGGTCATATTATCAACTTAGATAAATTTTGTTAGAAGGAAATAAACGAGAACACATGCAAAAGATAGTTTACCTCATTTTGGCCATATCCACCAGTATCTTGTTTGTTGCCAGAATAGCTGGGGGAACATCCATTTTATTGGCATGTTTCTGCCTAGCTTCTACCAATTTGCCATATAACATAGTCTGAACAAAAAACAAAGAAACAACTCAATACTTTTAAAAATGTACTTAAAAGATCTAGTCCTTTATTTTTAGAGCTTCAGATACCACATTTTTCCTTTGTATGAATATAAACAAATATAAATTCAGATAATTAGCTTAAGAACAATTTTTAAAATACTGGCAAAATACAGAATTTTAAGCATGCATAGAATCGTAACTACCTTATCATAAAGTAATTACCTTTTTACAAAAGCCTTACCTGAGTCTCCTGCTCTTGTGCCGAAATAACAGGTTCTGAGGAACTGTAAGATTTTTCTGGTGACTGCATCATGATACTAAAATATTTAAAAGAAAATAAATAATAAAAGCTTTATCTTTCTCCTCATTTACTTTCTATTTCATCCCCTAAATGAGAATGTCTTTCCAAATCAGTACTAACATTTACTCTTCATGATACCAGTAAGGTAATTTGTTATTTAAATGACAACAGCCTAGATTTTAAAAATTTTGGATCAAAAACATTCATTATAATGGTAAAGTTAACATTGTAATTTGAGTTCATCATAAAATTGGTGTGTTTTAAAAAGAGCATTTATCCCATTCTCTTCCTCAACCAACTGCTTTTGAAAAAAAATACGACACGTTAACATCTTTCAACTTACTGGGATACAACAGGTTTTAACCAAGATTTCTTAACCTACTGGGATACAATTTATGATCCTTGTTATAACATCATAGATTTTTAGCTGGTGGGGAAGAAGAAACAAGAAGAGAACAAGAAGCATTCTTAGAAATTAAAAATTTGATGACTAAAATTAAAATGTCACTAGGTGGGAGGGGATAAAAGTCAAGCAACACTCCAAATGAGTAAACAAACAATGAGAGACTGAAATAGGAAAAAAGAAAATTAGTAAAAGGAACACTAAAAACCAAGAAAAGAACACAAAGACAATCACTAACACGAGGAAAAAAATAAAGGTAGTGGGTGGTCATAATAACATGGTTGGGTTAGTAGTATGTATATAATATTTGCGTAGTTATAATAATATAAACACAATATTATCATATTGTTATTATATTTAAAAATATATAAATGAATTATTAATATGATGAAATATAATTATACTGGCGGAGGAATGAAGGAGGGGAAATCTATCGTGATAGGAGGTGAGTAGAAAATTTCTAAAATTGGTAAGTCAAAAAAATAGTATTCTAAGCATGTCATTCAGAAATAAAAAGGCACATGCTAGAGAAATCAGCTGAAAGATTTAAAGATGACAGCCTCCATGAACAACAGCAAAGTGAGTTTGGGAAGAGTGTGGGCTGGTATGCTTGTCATAAGCCATTAATTTCCAATTAACTTATTAAATCAAGTATAGGTATTATTTTAAGGAAAATTTCAATACATTTTAAAATAATACCTATTGATATATAAGCATCCTGCTGCTCACTTCTGTACACTAAGCCCGTATATTTAAATTAATTTCTGGACTATTCCACAGGTATCCCAAACTCAGTATGTCTATCACTAAACTCTTGATTTTAATGAGAATCGACTTCTTCCAAATTCCTATTAATATTGATATTTTCACCTACTCTCATGAATCACAAATATTCTTCACAACATCCAAAATAGAGAATATTTTCCAGAAGGTTTTCTGGAAAACCTCTTAAAAACTTTTCTCTGATAATCACTATCTATGGAAGCTAAAGCCTTACAAAATGTATTTCTTCAATAACAATACTTGAAAATTTAATATACTTCTTGATCCATGAGCTACAGAATGGATGTTGAGTTAGCAGGCATGAAGACAACAATAATCTCCTTGTATGTCTCCATTGCGGCTCTTGGTGTCTAAGTGTTGTCAATGAGCAGTAATATTTTGAAAGGAATCTTTTGTCTAAGCAGGTTTCAACAATGGGCTTAAAGTATTCAGTAAGCCATGCTTTAAAGAGGTATCATCAAGACTTTGTTGTTACATGTATGTAGCACAGGCAGAGTAGACACAGCATAATTCTTAAGGGCCTTAGGATTTTCAGAATGCTAAATGAGCATTGGCTTCAACTTAAAGTCACCAGCTGTATCAGCCTCTAACAAGACAGTCAGCTCGTCCTTTGAAGCTTTGAAGCCAGGCACTGACTTCTCTCGAGCTATGAAAGTACTAGACAGCTTCTTCTTCTGGTAGAAAGTATTTGGTCTACATTCAAAGTCTGTAAGTGCAGGTACCTTCATCGACGATCTTAGCTAGATCTTCTGGATAACTTGCTACAGCTTCTATACCAGCACTTGCTGTTTCACTTTGCACTTTTATGTTATGGAGATGGCTTCTTTCCTTAAACCTCATGAACCAACCTCTGCTGGCCTCAAACTTTTATTCTGCAGCTTCCTCACCTCTCTCAGTTTTCAGAGAATTGAAGAGAGTTAGGGCTTTGCTCTGGATTAGGCTTTGGCTCAAGGGAATGTTGTGGCTGGTTTGATCTCCTATAAAGACCACTAAAACTATCTCCATATCAGCAAAAAGGTTGCTTTGCTTTCTTATCATTGGTGTATTGACTGGGGTAGCCTTTTTAATTTCCCTCAGGATCTTTTGCCTTTGGAAACTGTTGGGTGCAAGAGGCCTAGCTTTTGGCCTATCTCAGTTTTTAAAATGGCTTCCTCACTAAGCTTAATCATTTTTAGCTTTTGATTTAAAGTGAGAGACATGTGAATCTTCCTTTCACTTAAACACTTAGAGATGGGCCAGGTGCAGCGGCTCACACCTGTAATCCCAGCACTTCGGGGCGCCAAGGTCGGGGATCACTTGAGGTCAGGAATTTAAGACCAGTCTGACCAACATGGCAAAACCCCATCTCTACTAAAAATGCAAAAATTAGCCAGGCGTGGTGGCAAGCATCTGTAGTCCCAGCTTCTCAGGAAGCTGAGACAGGAGAATCGCTTGAACCAGGGAGGTGGAGGTTGCAGTGAGCCGACATTGCACCGCTGCACTCCAGCCTGAACGGCAGAGTGAGACTCAGTCTTGAGAAAACAAACAAACAAACAAACAAACACTTAGAGACTATTACAGAGTTATTAATTGGCCTAATTTCAATTTTGTTGTATCTCAGGGAACAGGGAAGCCCAAGGAGAGGGAGAGAAATGGTGAATGGCCAGTCAATGCAGCAGTCAGAACTCATGTAACACTTACTAAGTTTGCTGCCTTATGTGGGCATGGTTAATAGTACCCCAGGACAATTAAAATAGTAACATCAAAGATCACCAATCATAGATCACTATAATAGATATGATAATAATGAAAATGTTAGAAATATTGCAACAACTACCAAAATATAACACAAAGACATGACAACAGGACACGCTGTTGGAAAATGGGGCTAAGACGATCTGTTTGGCGCAGGGTTGCCACAAACCTTCAATTTATAAGAAATGCAATACCTGCAAGTCACAATAAAGCAAGGCACAATAAAACAAAGTAGGCCTGTATATATTTCACACAAATAAAAATAAATAGTGTCCTGATGCTAGAGGTAGGCAAATACAGATTTGAAAGCCAGTTCGGCCATTAGCTGTAAGCTCTTGAACAAGTTAGTCAACTTCCTAACCCTTGGTATCTTCAACTATAAAATGGTGATAAATAATAACAGCTGTTAGGCTCTTGTAGGAATTAAATGAGATATCACATATAAAGCTCTCAGCATTTAACATAATGCCTGACAAACAGTAATATCCAAGAAGTGTTAGCTATTAAATTAACATTATTATTTTGTAGCTCACTTTGATCATTCTAATACTGAAAGGCTTATGTTTTAAATTTAACTTCCTTTTGCCAATGAAATAGCCCAACATCTGACAGTCCTTTCTCTTTAGAAAAAAAGTACTCATAAAGTAAGTATAGAACATAGAAATACGGAACTCTGTACCTTTTTTTAGAAATGTTACTCCCAGAAGAAACCTTATCACATGGTTTGTAAGAATATAACTTCTCCAAGTTAGACTGCATTTAAACATATAAAGATCCGTTAAAAAAAGAAGTTTCAAAAACCTTTTAAATGTGAAGAAAATAAGAAACAAAAATCTCACAATCACAATTTTTTCTTTGCATAATCAAGCCATCAAATAAATCACCTGAGAATAACCTCCTAAATTATCCGTTTCTAAAGTTCTAAAGGTAGTTAGAAACGCAATCCAATGTCTTATCCTTCCCAAAACTATAGAAAATAAATCATCAAAAGAATGCTCTAAGATATAGCAAGTGCCAAAGTTATAAAAACAATTCAATTACATTCTGCATACTTCAATAAAGCAGAAAAGGTTCACCAGAAAATGTAATTCACTATACTTGCCTATTATTCCAGTGTTCTGATCAGCTGAAGTCTGCCACTGGATTAGTATTTAATCTGTAATAGTTATCTAAGATCTTAGATCAAAAAAAGCAAGAAAGTATGTGAGTTTAAGTGTGTGTGTGTGTGTGTGTGTGTGTGTGAGACAGAAAGAGAGAGAGAATGTATGTGTGTGTGTGTGTGTGTAGCTTTAATAAAAACACTTAGGAATCAGGCTTATTTTTTGATCAACTATAAGTATTATAACGTGTGAACACTCTAAGCCAAATGAGTTAGAACATAGGTTTAAAAGTACCCAAATAAATTCCTTTCTCAAATACTTCCAATTCTTTATTAGCCCCAGAAATTATATACCACATATTTTAGTCTGTTCACATCACTTCTCTTGCCAAATTTTATGTTTTGTTATATATGCAATTTCTCTTTAATTGGAAGGGAATTAAAATATAAAATTTTAAATAGAAGTTGAATCAATAAAGAATGAAATATATAGGAACAATTTATTTAAAACAAACCTTCTTCTCTGCAGTTAATTCAACTGGTACTTGATTATAAGAATGCTCTTTGGTGCCTGAAGATACAGTTCTCGAGCTGAAAAATAATAAAATTAAATTATCTCAAATGTTAAGATGCAAGTATCTAATTCATGAATCGTCATACTCCACTCTCAGAAAGATGAATGAGATATTACCCTTTTAGAACCAGCGATTTTTAAAAATGACTTTTTTCCAGAAAAAGCTCTAGAAGCTTTAAAAAGTTTGAACGAGAAAACTCACAAGTGATCAATGCATGTAAAGGTATAAAAAAGTAAGCAACAAATATATTCCCTCCCTTTCCACTTCTACATGTGAGAAGTAAATACAATATATGGATTCCTCAGCAATGATTTCAATACTGCTTCTTTAATCAATGAGAAAGAAGCTTTCTAAATACCATGGTCAGCTACTTCCCATCAACCAAGAAAGTGTTCTGGCTGGGAGCGGTGGATCATGACTGCAATCCCAGTAGTTTGGGAGGCTGAGGTAGGAGGATCACTTGGGCTCAGGAGTTCAAGACCAGCCTAGGAAGCACAAGAAGACCCTGTCTCTATACAAAAAATTAAAATTCAATTACATTCTGCATACTTCAATAAAGCAGAAAAGGTTCACCAGAAAATGTAATTCACTATACTTGCCTATTAATATAGTGAAGTATATTAGCTGGGCATAGTAGTGCATGTCTATAGTCCTGGCCACTCAGGTGGCTGAGGATTACTTGGGCCCAAGAGATCGAGGCTGCAGTGAGCTATGATCACACCACTGCACTCCAGCTTGAGAGACACAGAGAGACCCTATCTCTTAAAAAAGAAAAGTGCTCTATGACTTATCCTTTCCTCACAGATCCCTTCCCCCAAACTGACTAAAACAGGCCTACAAAAACAAACAGGTAATTCATTTTACTTGTGAGAGGCCTATAAACTGGTGTAATTTGAATCACATAAATAGCAACAAAAAACCCAGAAGTTACAAGAAAAAAACTGAAAAATGAACCTAGGCAGAAGAAACTTCTTTGGACACAATTCTTCATTAGCTTGAAGGATGAGGCTCTGAGATTCTGTATTAGCTTTACGAAGCCAATCTCTACCCTATTAAAAGCAAAAAGGATCTTTTAACACAGAGTGGGAAACAAAATTAAGTCGAACAGGCAGACTCCTATACTGTTTACCTTTTTCGTAAGGGTGCAAATCTTTATAAATTTGTTAAACCCAGGAACTTCTACCAAGAATCCCTCAATGATGAGCTGACGGGAAAAAGCCTTCCACCAACTCTCTGTTTGATCCTTGCCAGTGCCAAATAAACTGTGCCTGCGATATTGATCTGCAAGACGCTGAGAATTCTGAAATTAAAATAAAATCAGTATCTAAAAATGCTAATTTAAATATACAGGTTAAGTAAAACACAGACTTATCTATTGATTCTTTGGATTTACACTAAATTTCAACTTTAAAAACATACAAAAATGTTATACCCATCGTGCTTATTCTGAACACTCAACTCACAAATAAATACATTATCAAAATAATGTTCCTTTTGTGTCTTAAATAATGGGAGGAAATTTCACATATAATTCAGATGCATTTCCCAGTGTATAGGTTTGGATATGTGTTTGGAACACTTAGCTTTTGTTATTTAGACCTCCTAGCAAACTCATGTTATTGTTTGAAACAGTGATCAAAATCCTACAGTTCGAGACTAGAGCCATGAGAATTACATGAAACGCAATGTGTCATGCCTGTAATTCCAGCACTTTGGGAGGCCAAGGCGGGTGGATCACAAGGTCAGGAGATCGAGACCATCCTGGCTAACATGGTGAAACCCCGTCTCTACTAAAAATATACAAAAAACTAGCCGAGCGAGGTGGCGGCGTCTGTAGTCCCAGCTGCTCAGGAGGCTGAGGCAGGAGGACGGCGTGAATCTGGGAGGTGGAGCTTGCAGTGAGCCAAGATCATGCCACTGCACTCCAGCCTGGGCGACAGAGCGAGACTCCATCTCAAAAACCAAACAAACAAACAAACAAAAGCAATGCAAACCAATAGCTACTCATCCATGAGTACAGTGCAACAACTCACAGCTTCCAATGCATTTTTGTTTTTACTGTGCTTTCGCATATGATACACTGTCAAGTTTACTAAATCATTTATAATTTAGCTGCTTCACTGAATGGACCAGGAAAAGCAGGTGCATGCTAAATAGCTGATGGTTTTGACGTATGTTTTCCTAAGTGAAGGGAGAATTCCTATGGGAGGCTCTTCACAGCCATCAAGTTCTAGAAATGTTAAGAAAGCTAGTCTGTCATATGCAATTCTGTTTTCCTCTAACAGAGAGACCACTCTAGCTTTCACTCCCTATAAAAGTACTTTTTCATTCACTTTGTCCTCTTACTGCCTCTTTCATTCATCCTACATTTAAATACTACTTTTAAATATATATACAAGTTTATGGGCCAGGCACAGTGGTTCATGCCTGGAATCCCAACACTTTGGGAGGATCATTTAAGCTCAGGAGTTCAAGAGCATCCTGGGCAACACAGTGAGTCCCCTATCTCTACAAAAAATAAAAAATTAGCAAAGTGTGGTGGTGTGTACCTGTTGTCCCAGCTACTCAGGAGGCTGAAGCAGGAGCTGAGGCAGGAGAATCATTTGAGCTCAGGAGATCAAGACTGCAGTGAGCTATGATGACACCACTGCACTCCAGACTGAGCAACAGAGTGAGACCCTGTCTCAAAAACAAAAACAAAAAAACCAAAGGAAGTATACAAACATAGAGCTTTATGGAAAATTACTCTTATTTAATGTTATTTGTGGTGAATGTGGCTGACTGTAATTCAAGGGTCATTCTACCTTCCATCCACTATGAATTCTTCCACTGCAGAATCTGGGACAGTACAAATACTAGTTCTCAAACTCCCTTTCAGCTAGGGTTCTGGGTTCTGTATATTTGCATGACAAGTATAAGCAGGAAGTGAGGCCAAGGCTATTCCTCTGCTGTTTCTGCTGGCATGCATGATTGTGGAGGTATTTAATTTTTATAAGAAAGTATAAGCAAAGAACCCAGCACACAATGACATGCTTCATAAGTATCAACAGGCACCATTTTGTGGTTACAAATTATAGCAGGTTCATGCTGGTTTGCAGAGCATGCAAAGGTAGAACCTTCCTGATTATTACAGCTTCCTACTCAATGCAGTTTGGGGTTAAGTGCTGTAGTGGAAGCTTCCCAAGGCGACAGATGGCTTCTTGATCACAGAAGATGCCACAGTTCCCTTGGTGAACTATTTTACAGTGGAACCTTGTCAACAATATTATAAGCCATTTAATACCGAGTAATAAATACCTTTCTGCTTAAATTCACTAGAATGATTATGAGCAATTTAAATTTCTATATAAAAATGCAATCTAAAATTTTAGAAAAAGGCAGACTATAACTCAACATTTTTACATTTCATATATACCCTAACGAAGGTTTAATAGTCAATTAAAAATCCAGGGATCAAAATTAAAAGAATATATAAAATGAGTTGCAGCAAACTTAACTAAGGCAACTATAGGACTATTACAAACATACTGGTTTTACTGAATTGATGAAAACATTATGATTACAGGTTTATCTTTTGGAATGTTAAAAATGCGAATACAAGCCTTCTAAAACAGAACAAGAACGACATACTTAAATGTAAACATACATTGCTTTAATATCTGAGAATCTTCCCAAGTATATGAATGAAAACAAAAATAAATCACATCATAAATATTAATATGCTTATGTCATTTACTACTATTTCTAAGGTACAGCTTTGCCAAAAAATAGGCTAAATAAGGGTGATCTTTCACAAAAAGGAAGCTAGGATGAAATTACGTAAAGCAGGGTAAGTTCTCAACAGAGACAAATAGAGCAGTGCCTATATATTGGATTTAAAACATTGGCTTCTGATAGGCATAGTTAAGAGAATCTGTACCATGCTCTCTTAAATCTTAACAATAAAAATAGAATAGACTTTTTTAATAGCTAAGGAATGAATTTTAGTGTCCTGATGATTCTATTTATTAAAATATGACCAGAACAAGATTTAGAGAAATATAAACACCCAGGTACAATCTGGCACCTTCTTCCTTGTTAACAAGTCCGGTCTGTGCTAACCCTGACTTAGGGTTGATTTGAGTAGAATGTTTAAAAGTCACATATGTAGCATAAACAAGTCTAGAGATCGAATGTATGACATGAGAATTACAGTTAATACAAATGTACTGTATTTGGGATTCCTGCTAAATGAGTAGATTTCAGCTGCTTTTGCCATAAAAACAAAAAAATGGTTAACAATATAAGATGATGGATATGTTAGTTTCATTATAGTAATCATTTTACTATATATAGGTAACCTGTAACATTATATTGTATACTTTAAATATACATAATATAATTTATTTTTTATAAGTAAAATAAGATAAAACATCATAGAATTTCAGAGCTGGAGGGAATGCTGGAGCTCTTTGACCTATCTTGTCATTTTTACCCATATTGTTAACAAATTATCAGAGGTTCAAAGACGTTAAATGGTAGTCTGTCTCACTGTGTACCTATACTAAAGCTAGGACTAGAACATAGGCCTCCAAATGACTAGTTCTAATTTTTTTTTTTTTTGAGACAGGGTCTCTCTTTGTCACCCAAGCTGGAGTGCAGATGTGTCATTATAGCTCACCGTAGCCTCAATCTCCTGGACTCAAGGATCCTCCCACCTCAGCATCCCAAGTAGCTGAGACTACAGATGTATTCCACGATGCCCGCTAATATTTTTTAAATTTTTTTTGTAGAGATGGGGTCTCACTATGTGGCCTAGACTGGTCTTGAACTCCTGGGCTTGAGAGATCCTCATGCCTCGGTCTCCCAAAGTGCTGGGATTACAGGCATAAAAGCTAATTTTTTCTTATTATACCACATGCATGCACAAGCACCCACACATACTGCCCCCTATACCCAATATACATACATGTGGGGGCTCCTGAGCTACATTACCTGCATTTAAGCCATAGCTCTGGCAAATTACTTATCTTCTATTTTCTCATCTAATATGCATATATATTCATTTTTATCTCTTGAGGATACTGTGAAGATTAAGTCCATAACCAGGACAAAGCCTGGCTCAGTAATATTAATCTGCTTTTTATTAGTTAACAGCTGATCCTTTAACTCAACCTGAATTTCTTAATCTAAGAGTAAAAAGCATGACTTGGTATCTAGTCAGGTTTCTTTCCCTGGAACACTTGGTAATGGTACTCTACATCTGCTAGGGGTTACCTCTGTAGTAGGAGATTCTATTCCTTGCAAACTAATAACACCAAAGGTATTAAGTTCCCTAACTAGAATCACTAGCTCTCTAAACACTAAAAATTACTCTCCTGGCTTTTCCTTTCCTAAGCATTAAAAACCCATATATTAGGATGAAACAATGAGGTTTTATCTGATCAGCAGGGATTAACTGTCCCTTCTCCTCATGATCAATAACTATGAAAACTGTGTACTACGTGAATAAATTTACATTGTCTTGTTTCCATGGCAATCACCATGAAAAGGATGATATACTTTTGCTTTAAAACATAGTATCTTTGTTTTAAAGGAATCATATTCCGTTTTCAACTAGGAATCCAAACTAAAACAAGTAACATTTAAAAAAAAATAATAATTAAAACATAATACAGTAAGAATTTTCAACAACAAATGCTTAATGATTTCTCACTCTGAACAAGGCCTCCTCTGTTAATTGCTTAAGTGTTGTAGTTAATTTTGTAGGTTGTCCACTGATAGAGTAAAAACTGCCTACGATGAGAAAGCTGATATACAGAACACAGCTTAGGGATTTGGGCATTCGTTCATTCATTCATTCGAGATAGGGTATTGCTCTGTCACCCAGGCTGGAGTGCAGTGGTGTAATCATGGCTCACTGCAGTCCTGAATTCCTAGATTCAATCAATCCTCCCACCTCAACCTCCCACGAGGAGGACTACATGCACACATCACCACTTGGCTTTTTAAATTTTTTTTGTAGAGACGGAGTCTCGCTATGTTGCCCAGGCTCATCTTGAACTCCTGGTCTCAAGCAATCCTCCCACCTCGGCTTCCCAAAGTGCTGAAATTACAGGTGTGAGCCACCATGTGCAGTGGGCATAACAATACAAATTTAAAACTGCATGTTACAGCACAACAAATAGAAAAGACACTAGACTAGCAGGCAGGAAAGTCATTTACTCATCCTGACTCTGGCACAAAGTAACAGTATGACCTAGGGCAGGTCATTCAGCTTTTACTTTAACTCAGTCTCAACTACAGTAAAATCAGGCAATAGGGTTAAATAGTCTTTTTGCCAGTGTTAGCTCTAAGCAGGTATACTTCTGTGGGATGGCATCTCAAAAAGAGAAATTTTCAGGCCAGGCACAGTGACTAACGCCTGTAATCCTAATACCTCGGGAAGCCAAGGTGGGCAGATCACTTGAGGCCAGAGTTTCAAGATCAGCCTGGGAAACATAGGGAGATCTCGTCTCTACAAAAAAGTTAGTTGGGCATAGTGGCACGCACCTGTAGTCCCACAAACTCAGGAAGCCAAGGAGGTAGGATCGCTTGAACTGGAAACTTTAAGGCTGCTGTGACCGATGATCACGCCACTGTACTCCAGAGCCTGGGTGACATATCTCATTCTTTCCCTTTATAAACCAGGTGGAAAAATAAGGGTCACCAAAACTGACATATCGTGGAATGTAGAAATCTAATTGATCGGTGAGTGTTAGAATAAAAAGAACTGACTGGCCAGGGTACCTGACCCAACATATCAGTTTCTGGTAAAAGCGAAGTCTTTACACCAGTATCTGACAGAAAAAAAAAGAAGAAAAAAGAGAAGAGAAGAGAAGGGAACAGAAGAGAAGAGAAGAGGAGAAAAGAGAAAAGAAAGAGAGAGGAGAGGAAAAGAAGACTTGCCACTTCTCCGTATTAACCTCTTTAAAAGTCACAACTGCTTTCTGTACTGTGAATGCCACATTCTTCTCCACCCTTCTTCCCTCATTCCTTCTCTGAATGAATGTCCAAATAGATAGTATCACACCAAAATCTACCATATATTCCACAAAAATAGGAAGTTCTAGTGATACCTTCACAAGTTCTCCTCTAATTTCTCTAAACACCCTCTCTCTTCAGAACTTCAGTAATATTTATATCTATTCACATGTCCCTTATCTGGTTCTCTGCTACATTACACTTATTTCTTCTTAAGTAACACCTTCCATACTAGATGAGGCGACTCATCTAATTTAGCTTTGAATCCCCCACAAAATGCAATACAGTGCCTTTTACAAAAATACATGTTTAATAACTAGTGGAAAAAATAGCCATAAACTCCAACTCAAGAAATTTTAAACTCAGCCTGGCACAGTGACTCTCAGTGCTTTGGGAGGCCAAGGGTAGGGGGATCACTTGAGCCCAGGAGTTTGAAACAGGCAGGGCAACAGGGGGAGACCTCATACCTACAAAAAAATTAAAAAATGAAAAAAACAGGTGGGTGTGGTGGCACCTGTGGTCCCAACTACTCTGGAGGCTGACGTGGGAGGATTGCTTGAACCCAGGAGTTCAAGGCTGCAGCAAGCTATGATCACACCACTGCATTCCACCCTGGGCAACTCCTAAGTTCTTAAACTACAAAAAGTCCATAGCTATTGTTAAAAACACTTTAACTTTTTTGGGGGACAGGGAGGGCAGGGCAGGGGCGCTTTTTCCCAGTCACTACAGGCCAAAGAAGCTCACAGCTGCAACTTCAGGGCTTCAGAAAGTCATTGTGGACTATAATTCTATGTGCAAAATAAAACCAAAAGATAGTGATAATTATCTCTAGGAATATATTTCATTCAGGTGAAATAGCTTGTCTAGAAAACAGGATGGATAATCCTCTCCCGTTAGATAGTTTGAAAATTACAAGAGTGATTAAAACTACCAATAGTTTCAACAAATGTCTATAGTCAAATCATGTCTCATCAAAACTACCGTCTAATTCTAGTGCCACGACAAGATTTAGCATTCTGCTAATGTGATCAGAAAAGAAGTTTCCCTTAATCTCTCAGTTATGCAAATTAATGAGTGTGGTTTTATTTTCTAATCTATAAAATTAAGGTCATTGTATATCTTATCACATATTTATACAGAATGTTTAAAAATTTTTATATAGTAAGTTGTTTAGACAGCTAAAACAAAGTTCCTTAAGTAATACTTTTACTGTTTAATTTCTAATCAAACTTGCAGCTTAAAAACAAAATTTTAAACTCTATTGACAAACTGCTAGATAGGTTACATAACTGTTTATACTATTTAGAAAAAATCTTGTGTAAGACAGAATTATACAACCGGGCACGGTGGCTCATGCCTGTAATCCCAGCACTTTGGGAGGCCGAGGTGTGCAGATCACAAAGTCAGGAGATTGAGACCATCCTGGCTAACACAGTGAAACCCCGTCTCTACTAAAAATACAAAAAATTAGCCAGGTATGGTGGTGGGTGCCTGTAGTCCCAGCTACTTGGGAGGCTGAGGCAGGAGAACGGCGTGAACCCGGGAGGTGGAGCATGCAGTGAGTCAAGATCGTGCCACTGCACTCCAGCCTGGGCGACAGAGCAAGACTCCATCTCAAAAAAAAAATTTAAAAAAAGAGAGAGAGATAATTATATGCTGCTACTATATGTTATATATTTAATCTCTTTAAACTCCAATTATTCCCAGTTTAAAATGTTTATTTTACAGATCAAAATCACATACAAAGATATTAATTTTTCCTAAGTTGGTTAAAGGGAACATTTTACTAAATTCTCAAAGGAATTATAATGATAATTTTAAAAACAATATCCCAGGATACCAAGATCACTGAAATGGGGAGAAAAAAAAATTGCCTTATTTTCATTGCATTTAGTGTCTACAGATTTTCATTAAGTGGTACTTTTAGAAAAGTTTTACTTTTGTCTAGCAAGGGTACTATAATATTTCACAAAGGATAAACTTCTTAATTTGAGGACTCCCAGAAGAGACTGTCGGTGTAAGTGGTCTGATTCGGTTTTTTAATAGGTGAAATCTGATCTCTCTTGTGGCCAGTTCAAGTTTGTCAAGGAGCCTACTTAGACTTATTTGTTGATACTGGATATGGCTGGATTATAGCAAATTAAAACAAGAATAATTTTTATAAATTATACATTCAACTGGGATACAAAGGTTTTGAAGGTGATAGATTCAGAACACATTTTCATAGATCTCAATTATATTTAAGCTGTCCCTTACAACTAAAATTCTTGTTATAACAGTTTCACTCACAGCACCTAAAATAGTTTCTTAGGCAACACTTCTACTATTAAATTTCTAATCCAACTTGTGATTTACAAACAAAATGTTAAACTCCATTTAGAATCTAAAAACATCAGTACATGAAAAATCAACAGAAGTTTTCAATATATTTCATTAAAAATATTTCACAACTAATTTAAGAAGCATGTTCCTTTTTAAAAATACAAACTCAGAAAGTATTTACATGAAGCATTCGAGTATTTCACAAATAAATGCTTACCTATTCTACATTAGAAATGAGAATTTTAATGTCTAAAGTATATTTTAATAAGTATGCATATTTGCAAAGTATCCTATCTCTCGCTCTTGATTTATTCAGCCAATATCAGTGTGTAATACTTAGCTCTGCTTTAGATACTTCTAAATCAGGGGGAAAAATGATATAAAGAAAAGGACTACAGAACAAGCTCTTGGACTGCAAGGGTCCTATCTTACTCATATTTGTACTTGTGGCTGTTTAGGAGAATACTGGAACATCAATCACTCCAAAAAAAAGTAGCTGAATTTACCTGATTATTTATTCATTAGTAAAGGCAAACACCACTATTTTCTTATAACTTTGAATACTTCTGATAGGAAACAGAAGGAAAAATAAATATGTCCCAAATATTGTTACTGAAATTAGACATTTACAAAATAATCCCTATAACTAAAGTTTTCCTTGAAGAATTTAATAGTTTTCTGGACAAAAGGACAATTTTGTTTTACCTGTCCCTTGACACAATGAAAGTTAACTTTTCCTAATTATCCTAAGCAAGACTAGTCTAGCGATTCACACAAATGCAATGTGATAAACTAACACAATGCTTCTAGACTGAGCTGCAGAGCTGAACATAGGCTTGGAACATGAAAACAGCAGAAGATGCCATATACACGGGTTTTATCCAAAGTAACGAATGTAGTGTTTAACGGGAACTTAGTAAGATTCTATGAGTTCCTAGTAACCCATCTGAAGTCAAAGCTACAATCATAATACTACAAACCTCTGAAGAAAAGTGTAATCGAAGTAAAAGAAGACCTATGAAGGGAATTCACAGGTATACTTACAGATCCTCGGAGAAATAAAATTGGAAGCCCAATTCCAAATTTTCCCCCTAAGATATCCACAGCAGAGAAAAGCTGAAATGCTTGTGGACCAAAGTCCCAGAATGTATCCTCTGAGTCATCCATGGAATAGCAATGACCCAATCTAAATAAAAATAATAACATACAAAGAAAGCTTAGCCAAAGCATGTATCTTTAGAAATCAAAAGATTTAGCATAACAATTAGCCAAGTAAAAAATATCTCAAATGCGCCAACTGCTTCAGAAGCTATGAATAAAGTTCATTATACCCGAGTATGTAAATATCAAAAATATGAACAATAAACTATTGTAGCGTAACAGATATGTTATGTTGATGGTTCTCAATCCTAGTGCCCTAGAAGCAAGTTTCATAGGAGGTACCTCAGACCACAGAAAGGAATAATGTTAATAACAGTACAAGCAAGCAGAGTTGCTGTATTTATAGCTAGAACAGCTCCACTTACTTGACCAAGTATACAAATATTGGCCTTTAGTGTTAAAGGTGTGTTGCAAAAAAAGATTTGTTGCAAACAAACAAACAAAAAGGCTTTCAGCTTAGGAAAAAACACATCTCAGTTGCTGCCTCTTCTGCCACTCCTGGTGCTGTTCAGGGGCTCACTCATTCGGGGCAGACCTGGTACCTCTTTTGTGAAGCAGCAGCTGAGGAGACTGCCACACTCACCAGGGTCCACAAAATGCCCAAGGAAAGAGTCAAGACTGAGAACAAGGATAATGTTCATTTGAAGGTGGTGGAGCAGGATGGCACTGTGGTGCAGTTTGAGATGAAGAGCCAGGCACCACTTAGTAAACCAATGAAAGCCTATTGTGAGGGACAGGGTTTGTCAATGAGGTAGATCAAGTTTCAATTTGACAGGCAGCCAATCAACGAACCAGATACATCTGCACATTTGGAAGTGAGGCTTAAGATAAAACTGATGTGTTCCAGCAGCAGACATGGAGATGTCTACTAAAAGAGGGACGGGCTACTTTACTGCAGAACTCTGCTCTTCCAGACCAAGAATACAGTCTCAATTAGAAAGCTGTAATTTGGCCGGGCGTGGTGGCTCATGCCTGAAATCCCAGCATTTTGGGAAGCTGAGGTGGGTGGATCACTTGGGGTCAGGCGCTTGAGACCAGGCTGGTCAACATGGTGAAACCCCATCTCTACTAAAAATACAAAAATTAGCCAGGCATGGTGGCATGCACCTGTAATCCCAGCTACTTGGGAGGCTGAGGCAGGAGAATGGCTTAAACCTGACAGGTGGAGGTTGCAGTGAGCCAAGATCACACTACTATACTCCAGCCTGGGTGACAAGAGCAAAACTCCCTCTCAAAAAAAAAAAAAGGAAAAAAAAAGAAAGTTGCAATTTGGTTCCACCACATCCTGACTACATAGAGTTTTCTCTATTCTTTCATTTCCCCCTTCCTCCTTCTTTTATTGCACATAAAGTATCTGGTGTATGTCCACAAGCATACATTGCTTTGCTTTTTTTCTTTTTAAACTAAATAGATAATAGTATGTTTAGATTGACTTCGAATGGAGATGGGGTGGGGAAAAGAAGTATTGGTTCTGTGAAAAGACTCCCTTTGTCCCCTAGTGGCCTGCTCATTCAGCTCTTACCTTTATACTCCAGGATGTTATTTTGCTGTCATGGTTTTAGCAAAAAACAATACAAAAATCTTTGCATACCTTGTTCAATTGGAGAATTTTAATGTTTTTCATTAATCATTGTAAAACCAAGGACAATTTTACAACCATTTTTATGTAGCTGTTACGTGTGGCGCAATCTGTCTTTAAGTAGAAATAAATTACTCTAGTAATAATAATTCCAAGATAGTTTTCCCTTAGTCAAGTGTCTTGTTTAAATAAACTTCTTGTTTAAAATGAAAAAAAAAAAAAAACACCCAAATCCTATGCTATAAATTGTTAAACGCTAATGACTGTAAAATATGACACAAATATTATAAACCTTTCATTTAATAGATTTAGAAGTTAAATTCCTAAGTCACCCTTTGGGTAGATCTGAAATTATCATAAATTCAAATGAGAATTATTTAAGTAGGTTGAGAACAAAAGGACTCATTAAAGAAAATCTACTATAGAGTTCAACTACCTAATTCAATTGCTTTCCTTAGAGTAAGTATCTTTGAAATAGCAATAAGAATGCATTCAATATTCAGATATAATAATGTTTGGGAAAAAAACTATGCTTAGGTTTATTCTCCTTTTCTAATCTCTTTAGTGAGATGCTTAGCTGATAAATTTTCTTTTCTATTATGGGTATTTCAAGCTATCAAACTCCCACAAAGTACTGTTCATGCTGCCTCTTACCAGATTTTTTGTTGTTGTTGTTGTTGTTAAAATTTTGTAGAGATGGGGGTCTCATTATATTGCCCAGACTGGTCTTGAACTCCTGGCCTCAACTGATCCTCTCTCCTAAGTCTCCCAAAGAGCTGGAATGACAGGTGTGAGCCACTGGTCCCTCTTACCAGTTTTTTTTGTTTTGTTTTTTGTTTTCCTTTTTTTTGAGACAGAGTGTCACTCTGTTTCCAGGCTGGAGTGCAGTGGCCCAATCACTCACTGCAACCTCCACCTCCCGGGTTCAAGCGATTCTCCTGCCTCAGCCTCCAGAGTAGCTGGGATTACACGCGCCCACCACCACGCCTGGCTAATTTTTTGCATTTTTAGTAGAGCCAGGGTTTCACAGTGTTAGCCAGGATGGTCTCGATCTCCTGACCTCGTGATCCGCCTGCCTCGGCCTCCCAAAGTGCTGGGATTACAGGTGTGAGCCACTGCGCCCAGCCCAATACATAAGTTTTTAGAAAAATTTCATGCATGTTTAAGGAGGGAAGTCTTTCAGGCTTCTCAATCAGTGTGCTTACAAACAAGTGAGTTGTAAGTGTGCTGAAAGGTTAATCACTCCAGATCTTAGGGTTCTGGACAGAAACTGAACTCTGACAATTAGCTCAGTGTGCTACATACACATATCATTTGCTATGTGCTTCATGAAGTAAAAACACTTGAGACATACTGCTATAGTTGCTTGGTCTAGGGCTCTATATACTATGTATCCGATAAATCAAACTTGTTACTATGTTGGCCAAATTTTCTATAGTGTACTAATCTTTGGATTGTTTACCCTAACAATAACTAAAAATTATATCAAATTCTTCCACTTTGATGGTGGATTTTTTTATTTCTCCACCTCTTCTGTCAGTTTTGTGCTTTACGTATTTGCTGAATTTTTAAGTTGTTTTTTTTTTTTTTTAAAGAGATGGGGTCCTGCTATGTTGCCCAGGCTGTTCTCAAAGTCTTGGGTTCAAGCAATCCTCCTGCCTCGGCCTTCCAAAGTGCTGGGACTACAGGTGTGAGCCACCACACCCAGACAAGTTTTTTTTTATTATTATTATTCATTTATTTTTTTATGTGAGACAGAGTCTTACTCTGATCCCCAGCTTGGAGCATAGTGGTGCCATCACAGCTCACTGCAACTGCAGTCTTGACCTTCCAGGCTCAAGCGATCTTTCCACCTCAGCCTCCAGAGTAGCTGGGACTAGAGGCACATGACATGACACTATACCTAGCTAATTTTATTTTATTTTATTTTTTATTTTTGTAGAGACACAGTCTCGCTTTTTTGCTCAGACTGGTCTCAAAAATCCTGGTCTGAAGTGATCCTTCCACCTCAGCCTCCCAAAGTACCAATACTACAAGTGTGAGTCACTGCACCAGGCAAGTTACTGTTCGTTGTGTGTGTGTGTGTGTGTGTGTGTGTGTGTGTGTGTTTCAAAGATGCACAGAACAATTGTCTTCTTAGTGAAGGAACTATTTGCCATTACACAGAGAACAACTCCATCCCTAATAATGCTTCTTTTGTCTTACAGTAATTCAGCTATTGAACTTAGGTATGTAGCTAACCCAAATAGGTAAATAATTTGTTTTTATTTTATTTTTTCAATTAACATAGGCAAATTGGTTGTATGTACGTGTAAAGTTCTACAAATTTTAAGACATCCATAGATTCATTTAACTCCCATCACAATCAGGGCACGACAAATCTATCACTCCAAAATACTGCCTCGTACTATCCTTTGGAATCATACCTTCTCCCTCCCCCTAATCTCTCATAACCACTGATCTTTTCTTCATCCCTCTAGTATAGTTTTATGTCTCAAAGAGTATTAAATCAATGGAATCGTGCTATAGAATTGGTATTATTTTGTCTTCTGAATGTTTGGTAGAATTTGTCATTGAAACTCTTTGGGCTAGGGAATTTTATTTTCAGAGATTTTAAACATAGAATTCAATCCCTCTAATGGTTGTAACACTATGTAGGTTATCTAATTCACTGTAAGTTTAATTAGCTTGAGATTATCAAGAAATTGATCCATTTCATCTAGATTATTAAAGTTATGTTCTGAGTTTTTCAGTGTTCCCTTATCATCCCTGGTAATATCTGGGGGGTCTGTAGTGAAATTCCCTCTTTCATTCCTGGTCTTGGTCTTCTGTGTCTCTTCTCTTTCTGTCAGTCTTGTTAGAAGTTCGTATCATTTTTGTTGATCTTCACACAGAATGAGCTTTTGAGTTCTTTGATTTTTCTCTATTGTTTTTCCATTTTCTATTCACTGACAATGAATGCTGCATGCTGCTTGGTTTTTTTTTGTGTTGTTTTTTTTTTTTTTTTTTGACATAGGGTCTCAGTCACCCAGGCGGGAGAACAGTGGTATGACCATAGCTTTTCTATTCATTAACTTATGCTCTTTATTATTTCCTTCTGTTTGCTTCCTTTTAATTTATTTTGCTCTTATTTGCTTATTGCTTAAGATGGAAGCTTAGGTATTGATTTAAGACCTTTCTTCTTTTATAATATAGGTATTTAATACTATAAATTTCCTTCTCAGTATTGCATTAGCTGCATCTCACACATTTGTATTTTCATTTCATTCAGTTCAAAACATTTTCTGATTTGCCTTGAGACTTCTTCTGTGACTCATCCATTTATTTAGAAGTATGTTATTTAATTTCTAAGGTTTAGAGACTTTTCTGTTATTTTTCTGTTATTGCTTTCTAGTTTAATTCCATTCTAGTGAAAAAATATATAAATACAAGATTCTTAAATTTGTTAAGGTTTATGACTCTGAATATGATCCCTGTTCATGAATATTGCATCTGCACTTGAAAAGAATGTATACTCTACTGTTGTTGGGTAGAATGTTCTATAAAAGTCAATGAGATCCAGCATGTTGATAGTCCTGTTCATAGCTTCTATCTTCTTACTGATTTTTTGGTCTGTTAGCTTTATTGATTATTGAGAGATGTTGGAAGTCACCAAATTTAACTGTAGGTTTCTCTATTTCTCCTTTTGGTTCTGTCAGTCTTTTTGTTAAGTAGATATATATATATATATATATATATGTGTGTGTGTGTGTATATATATATATATATTTAGGATGATGTCCTCTTGGTCGTGATGATTAATATTATGCATGAACTTGGCTAGCCTATGATGCTCAGTTGTTTGGTCAAACAGTAATCTAGATGTTGCTGTAAAATATTTTGTAGATGTGATTAACATTCACAATCAGTTGACTTTAAGTATAGATTACTGTCAGTAATGTGGGTGGGCCTCATCCACTCAGTGGCAGGAATAAAGGGCAAAAACTAGGTTTGCTAGAGAATAAATTCTGCCTCAAGACTGCAACATCACCTCTTGCCTGAGTTTCCAGCCTATTGACCTGCTCTACAAATTTCAGACTTGCCAAACCCCACAATTTCATGAGCTAATTCTTCAAAATCAGTCCCCTTATCCCTCTCTCCCCACATTTGTTCTTCCTCTCCCCCGCATATATAGCATATATATATGTGTGTGTGTGTTTGTATATATATGTATATATATGATATCGATGGTCCTGTTTCTCTGGTGAACCCTGACTGATACATTGGTGAAATGATTCTTTTACATCATTCTTCTTTTTTTTTTTTTTTTTTGAGACGGAGTCTTGCTCTGTCGCCCAGGCTGGAGTGCAGTGGCGCGATCTCGGCTCACTGCAAGCTCCGCCTCCCGGGTTCCGGCCATTCTCCTGCCTCAGCCTCCCGAGTAGTAGCTGGGACTACAGGCGCCGCCACCTCGCCCGGCTAGTTTTTTGTATTTTTTAGCAGAGACGGGGTTTCACTGTGTTAGCCAGGATGGTCTCGATCTCCTGACCTCGTGATCCGCCCGTCTCGGCCTCCCAAAGTGCTGGGATTACAGGCTTGAGCCACCGCGCCCAGCCTCTTTTACATCATTCTTTATCCTGATAATATTCTTTGCTCCAAAGTCTCCATTGTCTGATATTAAAGTAACAACTCCAGCTTCCTTTTGATTTATGTTTTCATGGAATATAATGTTTCATTCTTTTTTAAACTTATCTATATAATTATAGTGGATTTCTTGTGGACAACATATAGAACAGGGTCATGTTTTTAAACCAGTTCTTACAATGTACGCCTTTAAATAATATTTTGGATCATTTACATTTAATATAACTATTGATATGTTTCGATGTAGGGCTACCATTTTATTGCTTTATCTATTTTTGAAGCAAAGTACTTTAATATTGTTTGCTTTCTCTTATATCTAAATACATTCATTGTTTTGTTTAAAAAACTGAAATACTTATCATTCAACAAAAATTCAATTAAACATGAAAAGGAAGAGAAACAAACACTTTTAGAATGTCCATCTATAATAAGAAATCTTTACCTGGACCTGCAATTATCACAGCATTTTTCAGTTCCCGTAATTCCCAAGGAGGCTTTTTGTACTTGTTTGTCCTCAAAATGAGACAAGATGATTCTACCCAAGACAAAATTTTAAATTAAAAAAAAGAACAGAAACATATATGTTAAGTTCATTCCTGAAAATAATGAGGTAAAATCATCATTAATTGATTCACTTGGGACCTCATTATTTGACTTCAGTTTATTCAGACACAAAGAAGTTAGCCTTAAAAATTCAGCACACATATAACAGCAACAAAATATTTTTTCAAAATATGGATAATTATTTAGCCAAACTGTTTTCTTAAAAGAGCATCATCCATAAATCCATGTTATTGGCATAAAATAAATAATACATACTGTCTCCTACATCTGCTAGAATGAAGATATTTTTCCATCTTTGCCATCATCTTTAATTTGTATAATCGAAAATTCTCATTACATATCTCAGTAAGGCGGTGCCTGTTGATTAAAAACATCACAGGAATATGTAAAACTGTATTGGCAACTTTCTTACTTTTTATTTACTTATTTATTACTGTTTATTTTTCATTACCTACAAAACTCACACCCCATCAAGATAAAACACATTTCTAGCATCTCAGAAAGTTCTGTTATATTCCTTTCCAGTCAATGCCCCCAACAAGAGGTAAACATTTTTCTGATTTTATAAAAATTGTTTTTGAAAAACTTCTTCCTGTGTCCAAGTATCAATTCTTTAGCTGCTTTGAAAAAGTATCATCAACTCTAAGGTTTTTCACTTCAATTTACATGTCACACACTTTTTGGCTTCAAACAAGGCTTCTACAATTTATTAATTTTTACCTTTTCCCAGTAAAAAGGTAATTCTTTATTTTAATTTATTTTGTATGAGAAACTAAAAGCACTGATGTAAGGAATACTGAAAGAAGCTCAAATTTGACCTTTATCTCTATCAGCTCTTCAGGACTTCTTGCCCTCCAAAACTGTCTCTTAGTATTATGGGTTATTACGGGACACCAGTAAAGTATTAGAATTAAATTCCTTTCTCAATCAATTATAACTGATTTGTTTGCGATATCAAATTTATTCAAAATTGTTAAATAACATTAAAGAGGTGTTTGTGTTTTTTAAAGTCAATGCTGCCATAATTCATTGTGACTCTGTTAATTTCTAGTCTTCTGTGAAGAGAGCTCATGAATATCAAATGTCAGATGATGACAATCTCCCAAACAGCTTTGCATATCTTTGCAAGAAAAAATAAAAGTCCATGTTAACTAGGTTTCAGATATTTCAAAAGAAAGCAATGATTTACTTGTAATATCTAAGGGACAGCATAAGTAAAATCCCCATCAAAATAAACTTCACTCACTAATAATTTGACTATTCAACCTTCTGACTGATTAAATACCTCTGTATAATTCTCAAGGAGTTCTGGAAAGTCTGAAGACACAAATGATCCATTATTCAAAAACATTCTTGTCATCTGAAACCACCAGCCACCATGCCCTTCCATGTAATTATCCCCAAAGTCTCTTCCAACTGTTGACTCTAGCTCCTAGGTTAACCATATACAGTTCCTCCTTATTCACCAGGGATACATTCCAAGACCTCCAGTGGATGCCTGAAGCCACAGAATAGTACCAAATCCTGTATGTATTATGTTTTTTCCTATATGTATATACCTATGAAAAAGCTTAATTTATAAATTAGGCACAGTACTCTTGTGCTTTGGGGCCATTCTTAAGTAAAATAAGCGTTACTTGAACACAAACACTGCAATACTGCAACAAGTGACTAACAGACAGGGAGTAAATACAACGTGAATGCACCAGACGAAGGGATGATTCTAAGGGAGTCGAGGCTGATTGAGTGGGATGGCACAAAGTTTCATTACACTACTCAAAACCACCACTGATTTAAAACTTTAAAAGAAATAATTAAACTGATTTAATTATTTCTGGAATTTTCTATGTAACATTTTGGATGTGGGTGTAACTAAAACTACAGAAAGTGAAAATACAGATAAGGGGGCCCACTGTAATCTCATTCTTTCTACCTCAAGGAATAAAGATCAGTTCTTTTTTGCTTTATTTTATTTGTTTTGTTCACCTCGTTTCCCTCCTATAGAAAAAAAAAACAAGAAAACAAACGCCCACACTCTCAGAACTGGATCCTTCCCTGTATTTGGTTCAGATGACCTACATTTAACTAATCTCATCAGTGTCAGGACAAATTTGAGAAAACAAAACTATAACTCTTAAAACAAATAAATAAATAAATATGTATTCTTCTTTTGGGACTACAAAAATAAGTCCGGTATTCCACAGAATAAAAACAATTTGAAAATAAGAAAAATTCTAAACCATTCATAAAAATCATTTGGATCCAGTGAAAGATCTATTGGACCGAGATTATTTTGCAAATTATTCTCTCTTAAAAAAAGATTACAATAACTTTGGGGTTTGACTATTTAAGGTAACAACAAATGCAGACATTGGGACTTTGCCTGTGGTATGAATTCTGCAATTAAAAATATAAATTTACATGAAGATTACATGATGACTGGACAAGTTTCTTCTCTCAGTGATAGAATTATGGCATAAGATAGACTCTAAAAATTTTCTGAGTAACTGACCTTTCCAGGTGAGAATCAGCAACTTCATTTATTCTTAGACTTTCTAGCTTTTTCTAGAAGAGTTGTCATCAGGATGATACAGAGCCCTCCTGAATCCTTGCTCAATTCTTTCTTATCCTGATTAATCCTGTAGTTTTAGTTTCCTCAGGATAGATGCAAAGGTTAACCTGTCTGTACTCAAAATTCAAGTCTGGGTTTCTGGCACCACTATTTGATTTGAACCACTGTTACTTCCTGTTAAATCTTAATGAGATAACCATTTAAAATATCTTTTAAGACCCAGAGAAACAAGAATTGTATTTATTGATGAACCTTCAAATGCACAATATAAAACTGGATATTAATGTCCTCAGTATCTTTAACAAAATACACAAATAAAATCAGAACTGGTAGGAATCAACTTATGTTTGATATATTCCATATTTAATAGTAACATGTACAGCTGTGTTCTATCCCAATTATTTAAATTAGTTCATAAGAAGCTTGACAGATACAACTGTCTAAAGGAAAACAAGAATTGTTCTGTACGAGAAAAGGATGGTTTTGCCATCTTCTATATTAAAGAAAAGCTACTGACTACTCAGAAGGAAAACCTTAAAATTTGCATCAAACATTTTTACCTAATTAATTCCTATTCTTCTTTCAGATCTGAACCATCGCTTCCACAAGGAAGCCTTATCTGAACTTTTTAACTTGGGAAATACCACACAACATTATATATTCTTACTACTCAATACAATTTCCCTTCATAACACTTAACACAATTATAATTTTAAATATGTTGCATGATTCCTTTTTTAAAAACTTTTGATTGTTGACATTTTCAAACACAAAAGGAGAACAGTAAAATGAAGCCTATGTATCCATAGTTATGTGATTCTCTAAAGAACTACCATTCCCACTGAATTCTGTGGAAGCAGGTACTTTGCTTTTCTTTACTATTATATCTCCCACGCATAGCATAGTTCATGGAACACAGTGGACACTCAAAAACACATTGTTTAATAGTGCATAAAAACAAAAACTGTAGTGGGAAGCACTCTCTGATCATTTTACTAAAATGAGCTAATATATCCATTCAAGATCTCAATGTATTCAGCTACAGAAAGGTGTACTCTGAAAATACTTCATCAGCTTGGCAGCCCCATTGGTTACCATGTATAGGTTTTTCTCCTGAGATTCTTTTTCCTATGGATGAAGGAACAAAGTTGGTAAATGCTGCCCTGAAATCTTTGCAAGATAACATTTTCCTTTACAATAAAAATGTCATAGAACTTAAGTGCCAACAAACTACTTGTTGAGTACTTATGTAGCATAGTTCTCCTGTACTTAAGATACTGAACACTTAATATTGATTTATGGCAGTCTATCAGTACAGTGCAACACAATGATTCACACACAGTCAAGGAGAACTGTTATGGTCTCACAGAACTAACCAAGGAAACAAATAGTAACAAGAGTCAAATAGGGATTGAGAGAAGTCCTCTGGAATAACCACCACTGTAGCATGGGAAGAAAGAATCAGTAACAAAATCAGTGGTAGCTGAAGTAACTATGGCTGAAGACATGGCAACTTGACAGGATCTGAGAAGGGGAAAAGAACTTGTTCATTAATGCACAATGGTAGGAAAGTATTCCATAGGATCTCTGTTACAGGCCCAAGTATTGTCCTGATTTAGTTAATTCCTTACATTAAGGCATGCTGAAATTAGCTCATCTCCTCCAAGTGGCAACTCTTACCACAAATGTTCTTCCTACATGTCCTGTGGATTTGGGGAGGTTTATTTATTTATTTATTTATTTATTTATTTATTTTTACTTTAAATGCACTCACAAATTACTTGGAATACTGGAAATAGCCTCAAACACTTTCGAAGTTTATATGGAAAGAAAGAAAGAAATCTGCAAGAGTAAAAACAATAAATGCTTTTTTACCTATTTAAGTTAATGTCTGCAGGAGCCCAGAGGATGTGACAAGAACTTTGAAGTCCATCACGACCAGCTCTACCAATCTCTTGATAATATGATTCCATTTCCTTAGGAGCACCGTAATGAATGACTTGGCGGATGTCAGCTTTATTAATGCCCATTCCAAAAGCTATGGTAGCTATGACACACTGAGAATAAATCACAACACAGTTTCACAAACATATTTAGCGGAATGAAAACCTTACATTTATACCTTTCTGTAAGAGTAATTTGTTCATTAACTTAAGTCCCTGGCACAAAATGCAATTTAATGTGATTTTGACCATCATTTATAGATTATCTACCTGCCTGATTTACAGATTAAGGACTGGTGACTAGAAATGAGGTTTCTGTTCACTCTCCATAAAAAATAGTAAATAAAGTGGTTTATCTGAACTTCTATGAACACAAGACACAAAAGAGCCTCAAAATATTTATTGTATTAAAGGAAACCTTTGCATTATAATGAAGTTGCAAGTGTCCTTACCTGATTGCAGAGCATCTTAACATTCTCTAATATTAATCTAAAATGGAAGTTTCTCATTAAAGATGGTGGGATGAAACATGATGCATTATCTCTGCATCTTTAAGAGGGTAAAATTGATAGAATGTCTCATATCTATGAATATACTGAGGTAAGTTTACACCTTTGTGGGAAATTTTAGGGAAGAATTAGTGAGAAGACATAGAAAATTTTTTTCTTAGGTTATTAACAATAAAAATACAAATAGATAAGAAAAAAATAGCCATAATATACTACATGGCTCAGAGATTATAAAAAGCATTTACAGAGTAATAATTATGTAAATCATATACACTGATCTAGCCAAAATCATGACATAAACATATCAGGAGGAAAGGGGGTTAGAAATACACGGACAAGGTAAGAAAAAAGAGCAGTAAAGAATGTGAAAGAGAGCTAACCTTTCATCTTTCAGAGAGAGGAGTCGATAGATAATGCCTACAACTAACACACAAATAAACAAAAAATTAAATAGGAGCCATGTACGTAAACTATGGCAAGATATAGTGGTAAAGTACCAAAAGAATCAGCTAAAAAGGTTGGGAGTTGGAAATAGAAGTGGGAAAGACATGAGGCCTTGAAGCTTTTCACTGTAAGCACAGTAGACCTATTTGTATGCCATTTCATAAAGATTACATGCTAAGATGAACCAGGAATACGAAAGGAAGAAAAAAGAAGGAAAGAAGAAAAGAAAGGAGAGAGGAAAGGAGGAAATGCTGAATAAGTAAAAGAAACTATGACAAAGGTTAGAAAAAAGTAAATATAGAAATGAATATCATACTAAGTAAAAGCTCTGGCTATATGAGACTTGGCAATTTTGCTATATTTAAGGGTCAATAAGCAACACAATAATAATTCTAATTTTAATTATATATTATTATTTTTAGGTGAGATCCACCTATTTTACAGACATGATTTTCAAACTATCCTTATAAACTCTCAGGTGTAAAGGTATTTTATCAAATAATTTATTCACAACATCATTCCTAAAAAGAAAGGACTCAAGGCATCTTGAAAGGGGAAATTAAATACAAAAAGATACAAAACTAATAAAAGTGAGGAGTAAAAGTAAAAATGAATGGTTAAGACTAAAAACGCCTATCTGCATGCAAATGTGGTTGGATCTGGTTATAAAAATAAGAAAGAAAAGTATACTTTTTTCTAAAATTAGAAAATCTAAGATTCTAAGCATCACTCAGTCTAAGACATTAAGAGCTACGGAGGTCACCTCCACTTTTAGACCCACACTAAGGTATATATCGACTGTAAAAACACACCAAAGTGAACATCTAGAATTCTCTACATTATGCACTCAGTAGGTATTCAATTCTCGGTAGCAAGTAATCAATTGCAGGAACACCTGACCTTTCTAGATAGATGATGAAATGTATTTTCATCATCTTTACAAAGTGTTTGAGAACTTTCAATGCAAATATGAAGCTTTTGAATTCTTTATAATGGCCAAGTAGGAGTACATTAGGCCAGCTGTCAGATAAAACAGAGTATCTGATATCCACGTAGGGAGAAAAAAACAGTATCAATTTTTAAATTTTCATAATGTGGATAAAAATTTGTGGAATCCTGCCACAGAAAGGGAGAATACCATGACACATACACGCATATACTCTTCCAGAAAACGATCATTGTGAAGTTTCCTAAGCCATATTTCAAAGCATTAATGTTTTAATGAAGCTGTGTATTGGCAGGAAAATCAGGCGCATCCAACAAAGTCTCCTGTCACAATGTAACATGAATAAAGATTGTACTCTTTCATGTTCTGGGAGATGTTTTACTTTAAATGAATAATTACTAACATATTAAGATAGAAGAAACCATTGGTCAGTTAATGGCTTGAAGACTGATTAAGATTCAGTAGTAGCAGTAGCAGTTAATAAATGTTATTTGACAATATTCAAGACACTGAAGTAACAGAACAAAAATATAAACACTGAAGAATTTGGATAAAATTTCTATTCTAAACAGCTGTGAATGGTATTCCTATCTTTGGAAAGAAGGGAGAGACTCGATGCTTTCAGGCGGGTATGCATTACAGTATGACTATGTGTAGAGAACTTTAGAGACAGTGAATATGAACCATACTTAAGCTTTTCAACAACATTAGCTGAGGGTGGATAACAACTAGGTATCAGAAAGAGAGATGGATAGAGAGGAAATGGATGACCAGTGGGACAGAAAATGTGAGAGCTGACTTTAAATTCTTAACTTCAGGGGAAGGCTCTTACCCGGACTTAGAGTGACAGAGTGAGGATTTCATGTTGACAGTGTCAAGTTGTTGACTTAAACCTACTCATGTGCCTTAAACTTAAATCCTCCCAAATAAATCCTCCATGACACCCACTGAGCCACTTCAATCAGGACAGGAACTATAGAATTTCACAATAACTGCACTGATACCCTTTCCCTTCTTCAGTGTCTCTTCTTCAAATCAATCCAACTTATTGCTGCCAGTCTAATGTTTCTATAATCCCATTATCTTGTTTAAAAACACAGAGTAATACATCATGATAATCTTCAAATGATTCTTCGGCACTCCAAGGATTATAAGACCCCAATAGGCAGTGTCTTCAAGGTCTGGAGACTCTTGGACCTCCTTTTCCCTCAAATTAACTTCAGCCAGAGTTATTCTACCTTAATCTGCTTTACCTATTACATAAAATTGTACTTAAACTAAAAATTCTAAAGCTAAAGTAGTCAGGGAAAACTAACAGGTATATGATACTAAGCCCAGACTGCTTCTTTGCAAGTTTTAAAGCCATCTATAACCTGGCCAACCAACCCATTCAACTGTTCTCTCAAGTCTCTAACTGTTCCATCCTGCCTCTTTGTCCATACTTTGTGCCATTCCTACCCCACATTCTCTTTCCCTCCAACCATTACAAACCAGTCACAATTTCCTGAACCCAGTATGTGTTCTCATATCAAAGTGTCTTTGCACCTGTTAGTCCTTCTTCCTGGAATTCTATAACCAATTCCTTTCCCCTCATCACCTACAGGTCTGGCATACTTGATAAACTTCTATTTACATGTTTGGACTCTAACTGATTTTTCCTGGATGGACCACCCCCATTACACAACTACCCTGACAGAGCTATTCCTCCCTCCTCTGTGCACCTAAGCACTAGGTACAGATTGCTATTTACACCAATCTGCAAGTTTGTTCTCCCACACTTATCAGAGGGACTGCTTTATGTTTAACACAAAGAAAATATTCAATAAAGATCTGTTTAATAAACATTTGAGAAATATCTACTTCCACTATGAACAACGGAGAGCAATGATGATTGATCCTCATACCTGAATTTCATCTCTCACAAACCTATGATGAACGTCTTTCCTTCTGCTAAAACTCATGCCCGCATGGTATGTTTCACAGGATAGATTCAGTTTCCTAAGTTCAGCTGTAACTTGTTCTGTCATTTTTCTAGAAGGACAGTAGATGATTGTTGGACCTTCAAATTCCCAGTGGGAACTAAAGAAAAAGAAGAACAAAAGAGCAAACATATATATTGTATATATGCTTCAGACCGGTTTGGGTTTTACCTTATTTAATTTTTCTACTTTCTAAAGAAAAGACTAAAGGAAGAAAGTCTGTCAAAAATAATGATATATTTAAGTGCATGAAAATTTAAAACACTATAGAGAATCAAATGTCCAAATGAATGGTGTGAAGTCCCCAAAACTCAGTTTTGACAGTTTCAGTTCAAATTAAAGCTAAAACCAGAAGCAAATTTATTTGTTTTAGCTGAAACCTTGATAAAAACTTATAAACGACAGATACAAATACTTTGGGGAATGCAAGGCACCAGATTAACAATTAGTCTGGTGAGGGTTTACAAAGGAGTATGCATAAAACTTGTTACACTGTTCTTATTCTCTCTTATGATAATAAAGTTGAGTTTCTAAATGTTTACTAAAGCAAGAGCTTTCTTATAATACTGAAAGATTGCTTTTACAGTTCAAAGAAGTATTTACTAGTAATCTTGAGACTGAATGTTATAGAAAACATCTATTAGAATGTATTTTGTAGAAACTTGTGCTTCTTTATTAAAAGTGTAAACAATTTCCATAGAAGTATAAACAACTTAAAAGTTCAATTTCCATGGAACATTTTACTTAATGCCTAAAAATATTCATTTACATAACTGCATTCATTTATGCTGACAATATAAAAAAGACTATAGTATTTTAGATTTAGGAAAAGTTATTCAATTTCAATTGCATATAACTTTTGATCCAATTTCAATTTTAGGATTCTAATTTACAAAAATATTTGCTTATTGGCCAAAAGATAAATGTAAACAAATATTTACTGCAACACTATAATAGTAAAAAGTAATCTAAATGTTCATCATTATCTATATTCATACGATGAAATAATAAGCAAACATTTAAAAATTAAACATTAAAAAAATTGTAAAACCTTTAAGGACTATGGCAAAAGCCACTGAAAACTTAAGGAGAGGAAAAAAGGCAGTAATTTCACTACAAGAGTCATACTGAATAAACTGCTCAAATCTATTTTTGACAGCAACCAAATGGGCTTCAATATCAAAAATTCACAGTAAACTACTTAATGGAGTGAAAAAATACAAGTTTTTTTTTTTTAGTGTATAAAAATCTTATTTTAAGGCCAGGCACAGTGGCTCACACCTGTAATCCCAGCACTTTGGGATGCCAAGGCGGGTGAATCACCTGAGCTCAGAAGTTCGAGAACAGCCTGGCCAACATGGTGAAACCCTGTCTCTACTAAAAATACAAAAATTAGCAGGGCATGGTGTCATGTGCCTGTAATCCCAGCTACCCAGGAGGTTGAGGCAGGAGAATTGCTGGAACCCAGGAGGCGGAGGCTGCAGTGAGCCAAGATCCCGCCACTGCATTCCAGCCTGGGCAACAGAGCAAGACTCCACGTCAAAAAAAAAAATCTTGTTTTACAAACATGTTTTCAAAGAAGAAAAAACTACTCACCAAAACCTATATATTGTAATATCCTATATATTAAGGCTTTAATTTAAGAAAAGGCAACAAATTGAAATATAGGAAAGAGAGCAAAGATACTTTAAATGAAAAAAAAATTGCAGAAATAACAGATATAGTATGCAACTATTTCTGTATCAACTTAACAACAACAAAAAAACTACAACTGTATATATGCACAGCAGTAGAGTCAGAGAAAGAAAGTCTACATAATTAAATGCCAAAATACCAACAGTGATCACAACTGAGGAATGGAATTGGAAAATTGGAGTCCTTTTCAATTTATATGCAACAGTGTTGTTCAAACTGATATTGACTATATACCACTCTTTCTTAAAAAAGGTGGAAAATATGTAAAAATTTGAACTTATGTAACAGATAAATCAAAAGAGTAAAAATTCCTGTTACAAAAGGAGTCATTACTTTGCCAAGTGATTTGGCTAAAGACTGTTATTTCCTTTTAATTTTCTGAGGGGAGAAAATTCTAATCTAATCTAACCACTAAATTATATGAGAGATTCATCTATCTCACTTAAATGTATTATGAATATATTATAATTAAGATTTTAACAAAATAGGGTTAGTTTAAGAAACACCTTAGCTCAATGGATTAAAACAACATGAATACTGATAAACAAATTACAGGAATTTGGCAGAGTTAAAGTAAGGGAAGAAGATGGAAATAACGGACAATGTTCTGAAGCCTTAATTACCCTCTATCTCACTGCTCATTAAAAGGAAAGTTTCTGTTCACCTAAGATCTGTAGAAAGTGTTCTGACTCTCAATGGTTTCCGGCTGTCCTAAGTCTTCTTGGAGGATTAAAAATGGGTATAAAAATCTTTCTTGATCTGCTTCAAAAAAAAATTTCATACTAAATATCAAGATCTTCGATAGTGTTGAATGTTACACTGAGTCTGCTTTTTATTTCCTAGTAAAGAGTTCCAGAAAAGTATTCCAGACTGAAGGATGTGTTTGCAGACAATAATTTGTATGCAGACAATAATTTGTAAACTGTGCATAGAAAGCAACAAGGAGCACCAGGGAGAGGGGATATCTTTGGAGAAATTATAATAGTCTGGACTAAAGAGTAACAAAGACCTCAATTAGCAAAGTCAACATGAAAAACAGTGAGAAAGAAACATTTGCATAGGATATTATAAGAGGACCACGATGCCAGAAAAACAGGAGAACAATATTACATACAAAAAAGGTAAACTGCTTTAAAAAGGAGAGTGTTATTATAAGGGAAAGTGCCATAGAGACTGAACAAGATCGAAGATTAGGAGGAGATAATGATCCGACTATGGAGACTAACCTAGGACAAACAGCCTTCTTCAAAAGAACTTTTCCTCTTTAGGATGAAAGGGAAGTGAAACATAACGAGTACTCACTTCAGAGAGCACTAGAAGAGCCAGAACACTCAGAATATATTCAATCCATTCTTGTTTTATTTTGAATACAGGACAAGAAAGCCAGGAGCAAATCCTACATTTAAATTATTCCTTAAGGTCCTCAAGAATAACTCCAGGATTTTCTTGGCCTAGCATCAATCTTCCCTTTACAGGAAAACACCCATGACGTTCTTTAAACTCTATTTGTCTATGCTTGTTTTGTGTTTGTATTGGTAGAAGAAGTTTTTTGTTTTGTTTTGTTTTGTTTTGTTTTGTTTGAGAGGGGGTCTTGCTCTGTCACCCAGCCTGGAGTACAATGATGTGATCTCAGCTCACAGCAGCCCCAACATCCTGGGCTCAAATGATCCTCCCACCTCAGCCTCCCAAATAGCTGGGACTACAGGCATGCACCACCATGCCCAGCTAATTTTTGTATTTTTTGTAGAGACAGGGATTCACCATGTTGCCCAGGCTGGTCTCGAACTCCTGGTCTCAAGTGATCCTCCCACGTCTGCCTCCCAAACTGCTGGGATTATGGGTATGACACACCATGACTGGACAAGAAGCATTTATTTTAATGTTTAAAATTATAAACTGGCCAGGTGCAGTAGCTAACAACTGTAATTCCAGCACTTTGGGAGGCCAACACAGGTGGATCACTTGAGGTCAGGAGTTCGAGATCAGCCTGGCCACCACGGTGAAACCCCGTCTCCACTAAAAAATACAAAAATTAGCCTGGCATAGTGGCGCACACCTGCAGTTTCAGCTACTCGGGAGACTGAGGCAGGAGGATAGCTTGAACCCAGGAGGTGGAGGTTGTAGCGAGCCGGGATCGTGCCACTGCATTCAACCTGACTGACAGAGAAAGACACTGTCTCAAATAGTAAATAAAGGCTCATAAAAAGTAAAATGAAGGCTTTTGAAAATTTCTTAACATACATATTTAAAATGCCTTTAAACAAAATAAACAGAAAAAAAGTACTAATGTCAGTTTCCTCATCAGTAAAATGAAAATAATAGGTAACTCACTGATGAGCAGTTACAGGGATTAAATTAGATCATTTATAGAAAGCGCCTACAATAGTCCTTAGAACACAATACAGGCTCCAATGTGTTTGTAAGATAACCTTTTCTAAGCTCCTTAAGACTGAAGTCATGTAATTAGTAAACTAGGCAGAATACAGATGAAAGAGTCATTTTATGTTTGCTTGTTTACTTGTCAATCATTAAGAGTATATGTCCTAGCCAGGCATGGTGGTGCGAGCCTGTAGTTCCAGCTACTTGGGAGACTGAGGCAGGAGGACTGCTTAAACCCAGGAGTTTTAGGCTGCAGTGGGTTGTGATCACACCACTGCACTCCAGCCCGGACGACAGTGAGACTCTGTTTCTATAAATAAATAAATAAATAAAATTTTTAAAAACAAAAATAAACAGTATTTGCCCTGTTTAAGCAACAGAATGAGGTATTAAGACATTAGAAGAAGTAGTTTCTGCTTTTAAAAATAGACTATTCTCAACCACTGAGTTGATTATATAACATCATGCTTGACTTGACCCAAAACTAGGTGGAATTTGAAATACGTTAAATATGCATTAGAAGAAAATCGTAAAATACATAATTTTTTAAAAAAAAAAAAAAAAAAAGGAAATCATTACCAAAATTCATCAACCATTAAATCCTTACCTTGTTGTTTTGACAAGAAATGGCTGCAGATCCTGAAGGATATTCCCTGTTTTTCGCCTAACTTCTAAATACAGATTTGGTCGATCAAAACCAGTACAGATGATCTGAGGATTTCTCAGATTTAAGCAACGTACAATGTCTTCCCGGATTGAAGAAGTTGCAGTGGCAGTAAGTGCAACAATTGGAACCTGAATGATGTAAAACTGTTATTTTAAAAAGGAAAGAGCCCACTCATTCCCGACATGTGTATTGCTTTCTTACAAAGAGACTGGTAGGACAACAGTCAGAAGTACAATGTCAAAGACGCAACTGCAAAATTTTTTGTAAAGAAAAAAATCTCCCTACTAACTTGTTTCTCAGCCTTCTGGATACAATATTTACTTTTTAAAAATTAGAAATAATTTAAATAAAACATTAAATCCATGAGGTTTCCAAATGCAATTTACCTTGTCTTATTAAATTAAGCCTACCTGTTAGCTATCTACTTCCCCATTTATTATTTTTTAACATTTATTACATTTGAAATGGTGCTGATATAAGCAGGAGGTAAATTATGCCTTATATTTGATTAATGTATAATTACAAATTATAAACTCTCTATTCACTGAAAATCTAACTACATAAAGCAATGGTCTTTTTTTTTTTTTGGCCTCCTATTTCAAATACATAGGTTTATGTCTTCACAAATCTAGAAGCAAAGCTCCAATGACCCAGATAACCTCTCTTCAGTGGTACTAAGATAATCAATAACGTACTATATATAGGAAATATGTATAAATGAAACATGCATTATTAATTGATTGCTAGCAAAGACTTCTTGACTGGATTAGCAGACAGAGCAGGAGACTCAGCAGTTATCAGGAAAAACATGAATATGTCATCTTCCAGAAATTCTAAGGTATAGTAACAACATGCCTCCCCTAAAACTAGATCTCATATTTTTATCCTATTATAGGAAATCACACTTAACTATGGTATTATTTCATTATCAGAAAAAGTGGACTGTCTTACAGCTGTTTCTAAATTATCAGCTGTTCTATCACCAAGAATATAACTTTCTTAAAAATATTCTTTTTGGCTCATGACAGATACAGGAAACAATATTCTCATAAAATAGCTCTTCAGATGCACTCCATCTATTTTACAAACCAACTATCGCAATTATCTTGTATATAAGTGGAAATGTATGTGCAATGTACCAATTTGCAAAGAAGCAATTCTAGAATATGACTCAAAATTAAAACAAGATCAATTTATTAAAAATTATAACTACTTTTTCAATCACTATAACTTTACTGAATTAAAAACTCAATCTCCAAACTCACATAAAAAAAAATCTCCAAACTCACATTAAAAAAAAAACCAATTAAGTTTGAGAGTAGGTTTTTTCAAATTAAAAAAATTAAATCAAAACGAATGTGACAAGGTAATTGGCATCATTTTTGCATTCTTTATCCTTAAATTTTGTGACACTATTTGAAAAGGCAACCCCAAAATTAATTTCATTGGTTTGTGGCTTAAAATCAGATTGTTCTCTGAATTTACAGTGCCTGCCTAGCAACTTAAATATGAACAAGCTAATCTATAAAGAGGGTGGTTTCTCTAATCAACCCCCAACATGGGTGTATCTGTGTTAACACACAGGTTTTAACAAATATAAGACTGAGACTAAGGGAAGTTCAAAAATTAGAGGTTCTTAGAACATGCACATTCTCACTCTCACAGTAAAGCACTTTCACCAGTTTTGGTCAAATAATTTATATAAATGCACTAATAAAATACTTGTTTAATTGCATATTAAAAACAGTGATTTTCAGCATACAGTCCATAAGAAAAGAGGGTTGGGTTTGTTTCTAAGCAATATAATGTATAAGTGGGCAGGTAATATATTTATGAAAATGAGGAAGTAAGCATGAAACATGACATATCTTTAAGAAGTTAACAGAAAAACCAGGCAAAAGAATGGCACCACAGTGGAAAAAATCTGTTTTGGAATCAGATTGTTTGAGTTGAAATCCTGTTTTTGCCACTTACTAGATGTGAGATTTTTGAGCTCTTTATTTAACTCTCTAAGCTTTAGTTTCCTCATCTATAAAGTGGCTACAATAACAGTGCCAATCTCATAAAGTTATGAATATCAAGTGAGATAAAACATGTAAAGTGCTGTAATGCATCAAATATAGTAAGTGCTCAAAAAGTTTCAACTATTACAAATATTGTCAGTAAAATAAAAAAAAGAATTCTATATAAGAACTTCAGAGACATGATCACTACTCCCAGATTTGAAACTGACATTTGCAAGGGCTATTCTTTCAGCAAAAAAAAAAAAGAGAGATAGAGAGGGCTGTATGATGTGTTAGACCCATCTTGCTACCAGAAATTCCCTATTCCAGCAATCTGGTAACGGTGAAAATCACTATACATTTACTCTTTTGCCTCAACATTCTAGAAAGATATAGCTCAGAATGTTGCTTCTAGAATTAGAAAATAAAGTAATAGAATATATTAAAAATTAATGATAAACTTCCACTTCAGCAATGAATAGGACCTTTTCTAAGTATGTGGCATTTTATGACATTTAAAATATATAAACTAGAGTGAAGCTTAAAAACAACACACAGTCAGGCTATGAGAAGGGTGACAATACATCCTCATTTGCTGGGATATTCCCAGTTTATGCCTGCAGTCATGGCATAATTATTAATAGCTTGAACTCTTTAATTTTCAGAAGCAAACTACTTCAGGTAATAAATTACACTGTCACTTAGTTCTTAACTCACAAAATGTATTCTTTAAGTTGACAGGTCTTAATTTCTTTTTAACAGGCATCAAGTTTTGCTAAATCAAACAACCAAATATAAATTAATCTTCCTAAATGTATAGTAACAAATTTATGACTATAAATTTAGGAAGATCTTAGACATATACTTCAATGGTGTAGTGCCCACAGATTGAGAAAAGTGTAAGTATTCCACCTGCTTCTAAATTCAGGTCATGTTGCTAATTCTAACTTTGTACTCCATAACATCACACATACTTCATTCATTCATGCACTCATTCTAAATGGTTACTGAGTACCTACTATGTGCTGATCTTTGTAATAAGTACTGGGGAGAAAGTAACGGAAAAACCCCACATGTCTCATGGACTTCACAGTTCCTCTTACTTGAAATGTAAGTAGCTTTAAGACTGATGCAAAGCTTTCTGCCTGCCTGTTCTTACTCAACACTCACTTTGTCTGATTCCCTCCAAATAGGAATCTTTGTGCCAAACAGCTTAGTGATCTCTGCTGTTTTTGAACTTATTGAAATAATATGGTGTGAAACATTCCAGGTTTATAGTAGTTATCCTAGCATGACTGGAATCAGAAGAAGAAAAAAAGGACCAAGAACAGTGAAAAAAAATGATAGTGCTATAACCACCAGGTGGCATGTCTCACCATTTAGCTAATAAAGAGGGTTCTTGAAAACACCAGGGGAAAAAGGTTTTCTCAGCCATTGCTCGGCCAACACGCTCCCTGCACTAGAGGCCCAACAGAAGGAATGTGCTTTATTAATCCTCCCAAGAAATGAAAATGATCCAATGACATCCATGACCAGACATAATACAAGATTTAATTCAAGCTAAAAAATGTTTAAGAACTGTATAAAATATTTAAAACTCCTTTAACACAATCCTTCTAGAATCAAAGGCCTAGGAAAGGATTACAGAAAGTAATCTTCCTAGTTTCCAAAAGCTTACTTTAAACCATTCTAAATTAATGGAAATCAGTCCTCCACGTGCACTGTGCCTAGCAACTTTCACCACAGAAATCCCTTCTAAACATGTACTACTAACACTGTTCATCTTTTTGTATTATTTGTACCACTTCATAATACCATATTTTGTTTGGTACTATTACTTCTACTGTTATAGGTATGAATCTAGAGTCCTCTACTGAACTATGAGCTACTTGAGGGCAGAAATTACATTTTATGCCTCTTTCAAATCATTTGCTTGTATGGTGTAGCTATTTATGGCCCAACTCTATACTGCCCACTACCTGTTTTGGAAAGTCACTTTACTAATTCTCAGCTTTCTCATCAGAATTCATTCATTCATTCACCCCGTTATATATTGAGCACCTCCTATAAGCCAGGTATTGTTCTAGATTTTATAAACCAAAAGTCAAAAACTCCTCCCTACAAAGAATATTCCAGTGAAGAACTCCTCACAGAAAATTAACAAAATATAACACAATAAGTTAAACAGTGATAGTGCTATTTTTAAAACAGCAAAGGTTCAGGAATAATGTTGAATGATGGGGGAGGGGGAACTAATCTGATATTTCAAATATGGCGGCCCAGGAGGCCTAAGTGCAAAAAATCTGAGAGAAGTAGGGGAGACCATCGCACAGATAATGTGGGGGAAACGTATTCAGGGAAAGGAAGCAGCAGGCACAAAGCCCAGGCCCTGGAGCATGCCTGGAATGTCCAAACAAAAACAAGGAGGGTGGTGTGGCTGAATCTGGTGAATGAGGAGACAAGGAAGAGAAAATGAGGTCAGAGGGAAAATGGAAGGCCAGATCACATGAGGATCGGTAATTTATCGTAGGACTTTTGCCTTTATTTAGAGGGAAATGGCATGCTACTAGGTGGTTCTGAGCAGAAGACATGATCTATCTGACTTCATTTTTAAAGTATCACTCTGGACGCTGTGTTGAAACAGAATGAGGGATGGGAAGAGTGAAAGCAGGAGGCTCTAAGGAGATGATGGCTTTTACCCTGGGGAATGGCAGGGATCAAGAGAGAAATGATTTAATCCTGCATATATTCTGAAGACCTCACAAGATTTCCTTACTGTTTAAATAAACAGTGGAGTGTAAGAAAAAGAGAAAAAATTGAGGAAAATTCCAAAATTTTGGCCAATGGAGTTGCTGTTAAACAAGATGGAGGAGAGTGAGGAAAGAGCAGATCTGCAGTGCTACGCAGAAGTCAGTTGGGAAGCGGTTAAGTTTGAGACACCTTTTGGTCATCTCACCAGAGGCATGTTGAGTAGTTACCTAGATGTGTGCCTGTGTGTACACACATATATATGTACATATATTCTACTAAATGGCTAAAATGAACAAATAGTGACAACACCCAATGCTGGCAAAGAGGCAAAAACAACTGGATCACTCATATACTGCTGGTATCAGTCTATGATGGAGATAAAAATTTGGGAGTTCTCAGCATAGGCTTGGTATTTAAAACTGCAAGCTGGGCGTGGTGGCTCACATCTGTAATCCCAGCACTTTGGAAGGCCAAGGCAGGTGGATCACCTGAGGTCAGGAGTTCAAGACCAGCCTGGCCAATATGGTGAAACACCATCTCTACTAAAAATACAAAAATTAGCTGGGCATGGTGGCGCATGCCTGTAATCCCAGCTACTCGGGAGGCTGAGGCAGGAGAATCACTCGAACCCTAGAGGCAGAGGTTGCAGTGAGCTGAGATCACGCCATTGCACTCCAGCCTGGGCAACAAGAGTGAAACTCTATGTCAAAAATTAAAAAATAAATAAAATAAAATAAAACTGTATGTTAGGTGAAATGACCAAGAAAATGAGTAAAAAGGTAGGTCCAAAGACTAAGGTTTCTGGAAGGCCAACATTAAAAGGGCAGGGAGATGAGAAGAAACAGGAGACTGAGAATAAAGAGACAGTAAGGAAAGAAGAAATCCAGGAGTGTGTGCTGTCCTATGTGACTACTGAAGAATTATTTCAAGAAGTAGTAAGAAGATTTTAATAGCTACCTTGTTGAACCATGATACAAAAATCTGACCCGAGGTCAGTCACATCACTGGAGCTCAATTCACATGGCTTGATTTTCCCTCAACATAAACTTGCTAAATAGTATATTTAATTTCTTTTTGGTTTGTTCTGTTTTAATATCTGCTCCAACCAAACTCTGTGAGATAAGCTAACAAAAGACACTATTTTTGAGATTCCTCTCAATTTGCTATCTATAAGCAAGATTAATGAGCAATGAAATTGAACTAGACAATCTACCAAAAGAATAACAATTTCTAACACAGTTTACTCACAACACTGGGAAATCCTGGGCTCAGAAGGCACCACTGCCTCACTACTACCAAGAAAACTTAAACATAAGTCAACTTTATTTATTCATTCAAAATTAATATAACAGGCTAGAGAACCCAGAAATAGACCTAGACAAATACACCCAAATGACTTTCAACAAAGGGGCAAATGCAATTTAACAAGGGAAGGATAGCCTGTTCAACAAAGGGTCTGCAGTAATTTAACATCTATTGGGAAAACAATGAACCTTGACTTAAACCTCACATCTTATACAAAATTTAACTCAAAATGGATCACAGACCTAAAACATAAAACTGTAACAATTTTAGGAAAGAACCATAGGAGAAAATCTTCAGGATCTAGGGCTAGGTGAAGAGCACAATCCATAAACGAAAAAATGATAAACTGGATTTCACTAAAATGTAAAATATGTACTCTGTGAAAGACATGGTAAAAAGAATGAAAAGACAAGTTACAAAATGAAAGAAATATTTGAAACCATGTATCTGACCAAGGACTCGTTTCTACAATGTATTTTTTAAACTCTTAAAACTCAACAGAAAAAAACAAGCACTCCAATTATATAAGGAATTTCACCGGAGGCAAATTAGCATATGAAAAGACATTCAACATCATTAGCCATGAGAGAAATGCAAATTAAAAGTAAGATACCACTCGACACCTATCAAAACGGCTAAAATAAAAAACAGTTGCAACAACAAACAGTGGCAAGGATAACTAGATCATTCACACACTGCTGACAGGAATGTAAAATGCTATAGCCACTTTGGAAAACAGTTCGGCAATTCCTTAAAAACTAAAAATACACTCCTGGACATTTATCCCAGAGAAATGAAAACTTTTATATTTTCAGGTTGTTTAGCCATTCATATATTGAAGAACCTTTGAGATACACACAAATGTTCATAGCATCTTTATTCATAATAGTCAAAAACTGGAAAACAACCCAGAAGTTCTTCAACAGGTGAACAGTTAAACTGTAGTACAACCATACCATGGAATACTCTGTAATAATAAAAAGGAACAGACTTCCAAAAAACAGTCACGTGGTACTTAATGGCATTTCTGTCAATGACAGATCACATGTAGAACAGTGGTCCCATAAGATTATAATGGAGCTGAAAAATTCCTATCAGCACGTGATGTCATAGCTGCCATAATGTCTTAGCACAAGGCACTGCTCACGTTTGTAGTGATGCTGCTATCAGTAAACCTACTGTACTGCCAGTCATTAAAAAGTATAGCACATACAATTATGTACAGTACATAACTTGATGAATAATAAACAAGTATGTTACTGGTTCACATATCCTTCTACATATTCATTTTCTAAAGTTAATTGTAAAACAGCCTCAGGCAGGTCCTTCAGGAGGTATCTAGGAGAAGGCATTGTTATCACAGATGACAGCTCCATGAGTGTTACTGCCCCTAAAGAACTTCCAGTGGGACAAGATGTGGAGGTGGAAGACAGCAATACTGATGATCCTGACCCTGTGTAGGTATAGGCTGATATGCGTGTTTGTATTTTAGTTTTTAACAAAAAAGTTTAAAAAATAAAAATAAAAATTTAAAATAAAGGCTTATGGAATGCATTAATCAAGGAAGAAAAAGTTTTTGTAGAGCCGTACAATGCGTTTATGTTTTAATCTAAGAGTTATTACAAGAGTCCAAAGTCAAAAAGTGTTTTAGGTTTATGAATCAAAGTTACAGTAAGTTGAGATTAATTTATTATTAAAGGAAGAGAATTTTTAAAGAAAAATTTAAAATAAATTTAGTGTAGACTAAGTGTACAATATGTATAAAGTCTACAGTAGTGTAGAGTAATGTCCTAGGCCTTCACATTCACTCACCACTCACTCACTCACTCAGAGCAACTTCCAGTCCTACAAGCTCCATTTGCAGGAAGCACCCTATACAGGTATACCATCTTTTATCTTTTATACTGTATTTTTACTGTGCCTTTTCTACATTAGATATGTTTAGATACACAAATACTTACCATTGTATTACAGTTGCCTGCAGTATTCATTACAGTAACATGCTGGACAGGTTTACAGCCTAGGAGCAATAGGCTCTACCATACAGCCTAGGTATGCAGTAAGCTTTATCATGCAGGTTTGTGTAAGTGCATGTTCAGATAACCATGAAATGTCCTAAGAACACATTTCTCAGAACATATCTCTGTTGTTAAGCAACACATGACCACAAACAACTTGGATGGATCTCAAGGTAATTATGTTGAGTGAAAAAAACTAATTCCAAAAGGTGACAAATTGCATGATTTCATGTATGTAACGTTCTTGAAATAAAATTTTAGAGAGTGAGACCAGATTTGTGGTTGCCAGTGGCTAGCGCTAGGGGTGGGAAGAAAAGCTCCAGGGAGCTTTGTGGTAAGGGAACATTTGGTATCCTGACTGCAGTGGTAGTTACACAAATGTACATGAGATTAAACTTTATAGAACAATACACACACCATACAAAAGAATACTTACAAAACTGGAGAAATAGGAATAAACTCTAGATACTGTACAAATGTCATATTTCTAGTTTTGATACTGTACTATAGTCATGCAAGATGATACTGTTCAGGAAACTGGGTGAAAGGTACATAGGACCTCTCTCTCTATTTTTTTTTTTTTTTACAACTTCTTGTGAATCTACAATTTTCAAAATAAAAAATAAAACAGTGCTAGTATTGTGGGTTTTTAAACCATTCATGTAAATATGCCAATCATGTAGAATATTCATATAAAAATTTGTTTTGTTTTTTTTGAGACAGATTTTCGCTCTCGTTGCCCAGGCTGGAGTGCAATGGCACGATCTCGGCTCACTACAACCTCCACCTCCCGAGTTGAAGCGGTTCTCCTGCTTCAGCCTCCCGAGTAGCTGGGATTACAGGCACCTGCCACCACGCCCAGATAATTTTTGTATTTTTAGTAGAGACGGGGTTTCACCACGTTGACCAGGCTGGTTTCGAATTCCTGACCCCAGGTGATCTGCCCACCTTGGCCTCCCAAAGTGCTGGGATTATAGGCGTGAGCCCCGGCACCTGGTCAACATTTGCTATTTTTTATAATAGGGAAGAAAGGGAAATTCTAATACTGAAAGCTTTAATAAAATCTCTGTAGAATAGTTCAAACTTCAGGTTTTCAATGTGATACAAAAAGAGGTAACCGGGATTTCACAGCATCCTAGAGTAAAAGGACATATGGATGAAAGATCACTGAGAAGACATTTGGACAAATATGGCCCACAGCCTGTTTTGTTATGGCCCACCAGTGAAAAATGTAACCCTTTACATTTTTAAAGGGTTACTAAAAGAAAAAAGAGAGAGAGAGAGGAATATGTGATACAGACTACATGTGGCCTATAAAGCTTGAAATATTTATTACCTGGTCCTTTCAGAAAAGGTTTGTCAAGCCTTGTTCTATTGTATTCCTCAATAGATTATATATGCCAACTTTAGAATTTTTTAAAAAATAGTTCTCTTTTTACATTATCCATTTGTTCTTTTATAGTGAAGTCTTCAGCTTTTTTACCACTCCCCAATCCTGAATGCACTCCTTAGTAAGAATGTTATTTCAGGACATCAGACTTGGCAAAGCTTACCCTTGGGAGTGCTGTCTTTAGGGAGCCCAACTTCCTGAATGAATTCCTAAAATCATGCCCCCACTCAGAAATACAGTGAGCCTCATCCACAGCAATGAGTGTGATACCTATAAAAAAGAAAAACACGTAAAGGAAAAGATAAAGCTCAAAAGGAAAAAATAAACTCATCTACATCTCCGAAGGAGAATAAATAACCAAAACCAAAGTATTTGTTTCCTATAAAAACAGAAGCATAAATACCATCATATTAACACCAAACATCATTATTGGAAATAGGGAGAGGGGAGATACATGAATAAAAGGCTTAAGAATTTTAAAAGGAAATATTTATGTATTAATCCAAAGAAGACATTTCTTGGATCTCAGCTTTCATCACTATTCCTTGGAGAGATGAATCGCTTACTGTGACTTTGTCTCCAAAACTATACACCTGCATTTCTCTTTGGTAAGACCTTCAATTTTGTCTCATGCATTAGCTATTAAAAGAGATAAAAAGAGCCAGCAAATTTCTACTGAAATTAACTGCATCGCCATCCATGACTGATCACGTATCATATTGCAAAGAGTCCTCTGAAATGCCAGTATCAGAGCACAGGAGGACAGCCACATTTTCTAATGTAAAATGGTATGGGAAGAGCTAAATCACATGATGTACAAAGTAGGTAAGAAGAAATGTAATTTGTTCTTTCTTCCTGTAGTAACTCCTCTGCTCTGCCCCCACACCAGACATACACACTGAAGCAGAATCAACAGTGTGTTGTAATGCATGTCAGAACAATGTCTTCAGATTTTTCAAAGTAGTAACAGTAGTGCTTTTGCCCTCAATTAACAAATTGATACATAAGAATAATTTTTTCCTTCAATGAGTATGATCATTCTTTGATACTTCTCTGAGCATTAAAAATGCTCAGACACTAAGAGGAGGATGATTAAAAAGCTCTAAAGTGAGACTGCCCAGATGCAGAACTTGGCTCCACTACCTGCCATGTGTATTACCTTAAGCAAGTTACTTAAGCTTTCCAAGTCTCAGTCCTCTCACAAGTAAAATGTGGATAATAATAATACCTGACATTTTCTAGATGCTCTAAAGATTAAATTATATCATTCACATAAAATGCTAAAATAGGGCCTGGCACACACAAAAGAAATTGCTACTACTCCTATTATGTTTAATAAATATCTATTATTATCCAAACACTTTTCTAGCAATACAAAGACTAATAAAATACAATCCATGACCTGAGGAGTTCACAATTCTAAAAGAGGAGACAGACATGCAAATAAACAATTACAATTCATTGACATTACAAGTTACAACAGTCTTAAGACAGTGTGGAGGAGAAAGAAAGCCAAAAAAAAAAAACAACTAAACATGGGGGCAAAGTCAGTTATTTGTATCAAAATTCTCTGGGTACTACTGAGTGGCTGGAAAAAATTCAATATTATCACTATAATTATTTTGGCTTTTGAAACTAAACCTGAGTGACTGATTGATTTTTCCCTCCTTCCTTCCTTCCTTCCTTCCTCCCTTCCTTCCTTCCTTCTCTCTCTCTCTCTTTCATAACTAGGACTGTAACAGGTACCATGCTTAGCTCATTTTTTTTTTCAGAGATGGGGTCTCACTGTGTTGCCCAGGCTGGTCTTGAACTCCTGGGTTCAAGCAATACTCCTACTTCAGCTCAGATTTTAAATTAAATAGGTTGAAACAGAGATGATGGTCTCTTTTACTTTAAAACTTTCCGTTTTTTAAAAGCTTTAGTTACAGGTTTGACAAACTAGCTTTTAAAGGAACTAAACCTTATCCCTCAAAATCAGTTTAGACAAGCTTTTGCCAACATTCACTTAAGTTAAAAGTCTGGTTGGTAAGGAGTCTCCCTATAAAACTATATTTGCTCTTTCTGTTAAAAATCCAGACTACTTAAGTAATTTAACATTTACTGAAAAATGAGGAATCTGATTAGCTAAATGTCAGACTGCTGTACAAATAACATCCTGCGTATATTCATTTTTGCAAGCATTGTACAATTTCCCGCAACAAAAGGCAAAGGAAAATATTTCAAAAACAACTTTTATTTAATTTATCCCTTTTTATTCAACACTGAGTCAACCAGAGAACATTTTCATCCATCATAAGCAAAGTACACTGCTCTAATAATTGCAGTGTTCATATTCAACCATTACAAAAAAATAAAAATAGAGAGTTTTAACTACTTGTCAAAAGTATTAAGTATTTGCTTAAATACTTAAGCTTATTATTCATTTAACACTATCACAGAAACAAAACAAACAGTAAAAACGTACCCAGACCACTATAGACATAGACCCTAGCTTTTGCAATACAACCATGAAATTTATATATAGGGTAGTTATTCTTAATTCAAAGTGAAATATTCACAAGAACTTCATACAACCTAATAGGAAACATATCAAATTCATTGTCCATTAAAGGCAAAAAATATAGTATGTCAATAAGGGAGTTTAAGAGCTCATAAATGTACTCGTTGCTAATATATTTCATGAAATGTTAATTGCTGCCCTCATGCTGTTGTTGGTTTTAACACATACCAAAAAAGATACAAGTTTGTTTTCATTATATTGTTGGAAAAATTATCAAATGCTTTCCTACAGTTATATGAAAGTAACTGTTAAACGAGACGTTGCAATTTGAAACCCTAACCTATCTGGAATTATTTTAATACATAATTATACAACAAGATCATATGATATTAAAAAATTAAATTTGGTTAGGTCAACTGAAAGTGTGAAATAGGGGCATTTGCAATAGAAGCCATGATTGCAATTCTTGGATAGTTGAGCCTAACCACCAAGAAGAAAAAAAAATTCTTTTTTGAGGCATGGTCTCGCTCTGTTGCCCAGGATGGAGTGCAGTAGCGTAATCTCAGCTCACCGCAGCCTCCATCTCCCAGGCTCAAACAATCCTCCTACCTCAGCCTCCCAAGTAGCTTGGACTACAGGCATGTACCACCAGGCTTGGCCAATTTTTTAAAAAATTCTTTGTAGAGACAAGGTCTCACTAAACTGAGGCTTAAAATATTTTTAAGAACAAAAAAAAGTGCTATCAGCTTTTGACTAATTCTACATTTACACTTTCTAGGAAATAAATTCTGACTTATCCAAGTTTTTGGTTTTTGTAATAAATCAAACTCACTAGTGGCAACTAATCAAAGGTACTGTGGTTTCCAACCCTGGCTATACATCAGAATCACCTGTGAGAAGCCACTAATGCCAGGTGCCACCCCAGGCCTGTTAAATCAGAATTTTCAAGGTTGGGGGTTGGTTACCTACATTTTTTTTAAGTTTGAAAAGTGATTCTTATGAACAAAGAGAGTACAAAACCACTACACTGACTTAATTTAGATACAGAACATGAAAAACAAGTAAATTAAAATTTCATAGAACCTAGGATTCAACATTCATTCAACAATATGTTTAAGTGCCTATGTGCCAAGCACACTGCATTGGGGAAATATAAATTTTAAAAAGTGGTATTTTTCCCTTGAAAAGTTTATAGCCTAGCAGAAGAAAACAGATACATAAACAGGTAATCATGCTAACAGAGCCTAATTTCTGTAGCAAAAGGAATTATAGAGTATCATGGGATAAGATAGGTGAAACGCCAAGTTAGAGAGTCAGATTTCCTGGAGGAAGTAATGTTTGAAATAAATTTTAACAGAAGTGAAATCCAGTGTCCATCCATAGGTTTAACTTTAAAGATTAACTCAGTAAGTATTTACAGAGATCTTTCTTTACCACTTACCAATATCAGCCTCAAGTTGCTGGAGTAGGCCCATGTTACCTGAACAGTATTCTGGAGTTATGTATACAATCCGGTATTTGCCTCTGTAAAAACAAACAAAACAAAAAGAAAAAAAAAAAACAGGAAAGGAAACATATAAACAATAAAGAAAACAATCATCTCAAGGAATTACAACTTAAAATCAAAATACCTGATGAATGTTTAAATACTTTATGTCACGGAAATCTAAAAGATTGCTATATACATGCAGAGAATGCTTACCTCTTCTGAGAGAAAAATGAGGATGACTCACCAAAGACTAAATATAAAAATAAAGCCCTATTGTATTTTCCAAACCCAATTCCAGTCTCTTCCTAAGGGCTGGCTAATTTCTTTTAAGTGGGATCTATGAGACATTCCTTTATCCTTAATACAAAATTCAATATACACTTATGCTAGCTTGAGTTAATTTCTATCCTGGGTAGACAGAATCCTAATTAAGACACTGTTTGTAACAAGGCTAGGTCTGGGGCAAAAAATTTACAGAGTCTGTGCTCCATTCTATGAAATGAAGACCTAGATCAAGCCAAATGTAATGAAACTTAATTTTCTATATGGAAAGACTTTAAAAGCATTCACCTATCCATTCAACAGATGTTTAAGTGTCTACTGTGCGCTAGGCACTGTGCCTTCACAAGGAATCAAATATTAACAAAACAGATATGCCTTTACCTTTATGAAATTAACATTGTATTCTAATTAACATAGGAAACAGTATAAAGAATAAGCTCTGATGTCAAACTGCCCAGTTCTACTTCTTACAAGGTAAGTGATGTTAGCCAAGTTACTTTACCATGCCCAGTTTCTTTGGTATAAAACAGTGACAATAATTATCAAGACAGCTAATTGTTTCGATATCTAGATTCAAGGTAAACTCAATCAAAATCCCAGCAGGCACTTTGGTTGAAAAGGTGATGCTGACATGCTCACAGAAATACAAAGGACATAGAATAGCCAGAAAAACTCTGAAAGAAAAGAACAAAGCTAGAGGCTTTGCACTACCTGATTTCCAGGTTTATTATAAAGCTATAGTAATCAAGACACCAATCAAGACAGACATAGATCCACAGAACACAGAATAGAGAGTGCAGCAAATGACCCACATATATGCAGTCAATTTATTTTTGACAAAGGTACAAAGTCAATTCAGTGTAAAAGCATAGTCTGTTTTAAAAATGAAGTTGGAACAATATGTGAAAAATATATAAACTGTAATCAATACCTCCTACAATAGACAACATTTACTAAAAATGAATCATAAATCTAAATGTAAAACTTAAAACTATAAAACTTTTAGGAGAAAACATAAAAGCAAATCTTTGCAACCTTGGGTCAAAACACTAAAAGCAAAAATCCCTAAAAGAACAAATCGACAAACTGGACTTTATCGAAACGAAAAACTGCTGCTCTTCAAAAGAACTGTGTGGAAAGTATGAAAAGTCATAAACTAGGAGAAAATGTTTTCAAAGCATATATCAAATAAAGAATTTATATTCAGAATATAGAAATGACTATCAAAACTCAATAAGTAAAAATAAGCAGAAGATTTGAACAGACACTTCCTCAAAGAAGATATACAGATGGCCAGTAAGTGTATGAAAATATGTTCAATATAATTAGTCATTAGGGAAAAGCAAACTAAAAATAAAATGAGACACTATTAGAACGGCTTAAATTAAAGATCAGCTAGACTAAGTGACGGCAAGGATGGGGAGGAACTGGACCTCTCATACACTGCTGGTGGGAACATCCCATGATACAATCACTCTAATAAGCTTGACAGTTTCTTAAACAAAGAATTAGCAAATAGTCCAGTAATTCCACTCTTAGGCATATATGCAGAAGCGTTGAAAATGTATGTTCATAAAAAAATTGGTACACAAATGTTCATAGCACCATTATTCATAACAGCCAAAAAGGAAACAACCCAAATGTTCATCACTGATGAATGAATTTTTTAAAATGTGTATGCCTATACTATGGAATATTATTCAGTCATAAAAAAAGACTGAATGAAGTACTGATATGATTATGCTAAGAGGAAGAAGCCAGACACAAAAGACCATATACTGTATGAGTTCATTTATAGACATATCCAGAATAGGCAAATCATAGAGACAGAAAATAGACTAGTGGTTGGAAGTGGGTAGAACAGAGACAAAAGGCCGGGCAGAATGGCTCACGCCTGTAATCCCAGTGTTTTGGAAGGCTGAGGTGGGACAATTACTTGAGCCCAGGAGTTTGAGAACAACCTAGGCAACAGAGCAAAATCTCATCTCTATTAAAAATAAAACAAATTAGCCAGGTATGGTAACTTGTGCCTACAGGTCCAGCACTCAGGAGACTGAGGCGGGAAGATCGATTGAGCCCAGGAAATCAAGGCTGCAGTGAACCATGATCATGCCAGTGCACTCCAGCCCGGGGTAAAGGCGGAGACCCTGTCTCAGAAAAAAAGAAAAGAAAATAAAAGGGACAATAGGGGATGACCACATAATGGGTACGGAAATTCTTTTGGGAGTTAGGAAAATGTTCTGGAATTAATATAACATTACTATATATTATATAGCAATAATGTTATATATTATGTATTATTACTACACCAAAACCCACTGGACTTTAGTAATGATTACAATGGTAAAAGTGGCTGGGCGCAGTGGCTCATACCTATAATCCCAGCACTTTGGGAGGCCGAGGAGGGCAGATCACGAGGTCAGGAGATCGAGACCATTCCTGGCTAACACGGTGAAACTCCATCTCTACTAAAAGTATAAAAAAATTAGCCGGGCATCGTGGCGGACGCCTGTAGTCCCATCTACTTGGGAGGCTGAGGCAGGAGAATGGCATGAACCTAGGGGATGGAGCTTGCAGTGAGCCGAGATCGCGCCACTGCGCTCCAGCCTGGGCAACAGAGCGAGACTCCATCTCAAAATAAAATAAAATTAAAAAATGGTAAAAGTTATGTTCTGTGAATTTTATCTCAATTAGAAAAAAGAAAGTTAAACATATATCCATGACATGTTCCAGTCATTCCACTCCTTCATATATAATCAATAAAATGAAAACATATGTCCATATGAAGACTTATATATGAATGTTCACAGCAGCTTTATTTGTAATAACTCAAAACTGGAAACAATCCAAATGTCTATCAGGTGAATGGATAAACAACTTGTTGGATATCCATAAAATGTAATCCACTTAACAATAAGAGGAATGAACTATTACTCAATGTAATAACATGGATGAATCTCAAAATAATTATGCTGCATTATTTAAACCAGACAAAAAAAAGAGCACATAAAATATGATTGACTCCGTGTATATATAATTTTAGAAAACGCAAACTAGTCTATAGTAACAGGAAGGAGATCAGCAATTACCTGGTGACTGGGATTGAAACAAAAAGGTAAACTTTGTGGGTGACGAATATGTTCATTATCTGGATTGTGATGATGGTTTCGTGAGTGCATACCTGTGCCAAAACTTATCAAATTATACTTTCTCAGCATACAAAATTTATTGTAAGTTAATTATACTTCAATAAAGGTGATTTAAAATGCTTAGAAAAAAAGAAAACATGTTCACAAAAAAGATTTTTACAAGGATGTGTACAGCAGCTTTATTAGTAACAGTCCAAAACTAGAAAAATAGCCTAGGTGTCTATCAATAAGAAAAGGTAAAAACAAACTGTACTATATTCAATGAAATACAATAAAATAACACTCAGATATTTAAAAAAACAAACAAACAAACAACTATGCCAGGTGCAGTGGTTCACACCTGTAATCCCAGCACTTTGGAAGGCCAAGGCAGGAGGATCGCTTTCTAATTTTATCTCAGAAAAAAGAAAGTGAAACATATATCCACCACAGGATCCAGTCATCCTACTCCTTGATATGTATCAATAAAACGAAAACATATATCCATACAAAGACTTATATGTGAATGTTCATAGCAGCTTTATTTGTAATAATCCAAAACTGGAAACAATCCTGAGGCCAGGAGTTCAAGACCAGCCTGGGCAACCAAGCAAGATCCTGTGTCTACAAAAAATTTAATAATTAGCCAGGCATAGTGAAACATGCCTGTGACCCTAGGTACTTGGGAGGCAGGAGGATAGCTTGAGACCACTAGTTAGAGGCTGCAGTAAGCTATGATTGCACCACTGTACTCTAGCCTGGGTGACAGGAGACTGTGTCTATAAAAAAACAAAAACAAAACAAAACAAAACCAAAAACTACTGATACATGCAACAGCATGGAAGAATCTCAGAAACATTACACCAAATGAAAGAAGTCTCACACAAAAGAGTTCATATTGTATAAACACATTTATATGGCATTCTACCAAACTACGGTAGAGAAAATCAGAGCAGAGGCTTGCCTAGGATGGAGGATGGAAGGACAGACTGCGGAGAGACATGAAGAAACTTTCTAGAATGCCAGTAATATTCTATATCTTCTTAGAGGTTTGGTTTACATCTTTGTATGAATTTATCAAAACTCAGTAAATACATGTGTATCTCATGTGTATGTATATACTAATATGTATGTAAAGAAAGCAGCTGCTTAATGGGCAGGGGTGTTCTTTTGGGAGTGATGAAAATGTTCTGAATTAGAACATACATATATATGCATATATATTAATATATGTGTGTGTATGTGTATATATATGTGTATATATGTTTGTGTGTGTGTACATATATATATACACATGCACACAAAATAAGTGTGTGTATGTGTGGCTGAGATGATATTCTCCTTAGGAATTACATCATGATAGAATTGGTTGGGCAAGAGACCTAGAATCCAGTCCCTGATCAGTCAGTCATTGAACGACTTTGGGCAAATTACTTGTCTCTGAGCCTCAGTTTTCTCATCTATAAAATGAGACAGATCTTGATACTCTCCAACTTCTCTTCCAAAACCAAAATTTTTATAGTTCTATGACTACAATGCGAATCTTATAGCCCAAGAACTGAGAATAACAGATTTCTTCAAGTTTGAAGGATTTAAAAAGTAACAGTCCTGCAAAGGTACTATAAAAAGAAAGTGCATTTTAAAATCATGGACTTTTCTTCAGGCATTTAATAAAATTTGTTTGTGTACAAAATTCTCTCATATACCACAGACATCTGACCACATGATTAGAAATCACAGAAATTACTCACAACTTCCTCAGCAACATGTAATTCACCCATGTAACAAACTTGCTCATGCAGCCCCATGAATCCAAAATAAAAGTTGAGGGGAAAAAAATTACTCACAATTTAATGTCTGTTAGAACATTTTCTGACTGTGCTGATCCAAGGAAGCAAGTTGGGATGTTCGACATTCTATAAGAAGAAAAACAAATACTCTGGCCCCATGCACACACTACACATATCAATTTGATTCTTAAGTGAGCAAGAAATATAATAATGTATATTCCTGTTCTTTGCAATTTTCTTTTTTGTCACTTACTAACTTGATAAGCAAATGTCTTCAAGGGCCTTATCAGAATGCAAGTTTTTAAGGTGGGTCTTTGAAAGATACTGTAAGTTCAGGGCAGCAGGGGATGACCAGGAGGGTAAAGGAATAGGTTGCTAGAACCTATTCCTTCTATCTAACTGTATGTTTGTACTCATTAACCAACAATAGGGTAACTATAGTTAACAACAACAATACTGTATATTTCAAAGCAACTCGAAGAAAAGATTAGAAATGTTCCCAGCACAAAGAAATGATAAATGTTCAAGCTGATGAACAAATGCCCTGATTTGATCAAGTGTATTTTATATGAGTGTATCAAAATACTACAGTACCCCATGAATATGTAAAGATATTATGTATCAATTTAAAAACAGATTGCAAGCTCAGGTTGAAGAAGCTGAAAAATTTTTCATAGATAAAAAATATACTTCCATGTATACACTTCTTATCAAGCTAAAAAGCAAGCATAACAGAAACAGAAAATAATTTTGAGATATTCAGTGTAAACCAGCATAAAGTAATAATGGTTTTTAAAATAATTTTATCAGGGCCACCTGGTAGCTTTGAATTACAGAGAACACAAGAAAGAAGATAAGCTCTTCCACTAAAGTGTCATTTATTACTGATAAAGATAAAGCAATACCTGCAGAAATGTGTTATTGTGAACTCGATTTTAACATGCATGATGGATCAGATGTTTCACCCACAGAAGAAAAAAAGAGGGTGATGCTGCAGCAACGATAACATGACTTACTTAAGCTGTAACACTTGGTCTTCCATCAGAGAAATAAGGGGAGAGATGACAAGGCCAATCTTGCCTACATAAACAGGTGGATACTGGAAGCACAAACTCTTTCCATATCCTTGAAATGAAAAAAATATGCTCACAGAAATAAAAATAAACCTTTGACGCTTTCATTTCTTTTTACAATGTACTTACACAGATGAATGGTCAATACTAGTATGCTATCTTTCTAAAAGCTAATTGATACATAAATCTGAGCATCTGTTCTCTGTTCACTCTCTTCTATATTTTCCATCATTTGTAGTTGCATTTGTATTTTGAGAGTTTAATGAAAGATTATTTCAAACTCTTCATGCTTTATTTTTAAAGGATTAGGTTATTTGCTTAAATACAACTTACCAGTTGCCATGACAGCAACATTATCTCTTCTTTCTTCCAATACTGAATGAATCACTTTCCACTGAACTCTTGAAGGTGAAAAGCAAAAAGCTATTTTGTTTTATTAATAAGAAACCCAAGGTACAAATTAAAATCCATTCGATTTTTCATTTCCTTTAATAGAATTTACTTTCAAACTTCATACATAAATCTGCACAAACCTGGAACTTTAAAACAATGAATGCCATTTGACCAACCTCCCATTCAAGCTAACTAACAACTACCATTTGGTATATGTATTAAATTTCATTAGATACATCTAAAGTAAAAAACAGATTCTAAGCTTCATACTAGATATCCAAAAGAATCAATACTTCAAAATAATAAGAGAAATGCTCCAGGGACAAGGACTGACTGCAAAAGGAAATAAGGGAACTCTGTGAGGTGATGATAATAATATCTCTTGATAAGAATTTGGGTTACATGGGTATGCACATGTATACTTAAAATTTGCAAATGTACACTTAAAAAGTTTTATATTTCCTTATGTGCAAATTTTACATCAAAAGAAAAAACTGTAAGTAAATATTTAACTCGTTAATAATTTACATGCTGAAATCCTTAGGTGGAAGTGTAATGGTGTCCTCAATTGACCCTGAGATGCATATTAAAACTGGAATGAATTAATGGATGGATAGAGAGATATGAACGTGATACGTGATAAAACAAGTATAGTAATGATAGTAGAATTTAGGTGGTGGGACTACAGACATGCACAGAAAAAATATTATTTCAACTTTACTACATCTTAGAAAATTTTCTTAATATCATGGGAAAAACCAATTGGAGAGGTGGTCTTCTGGCATGCTGTTAATGACCTATTCTTAACTAAGTGCTGGCTACAGGGTGCCCAGTTTATGAAAATTCATTGATCTCTACACCATGCGCACTTTTCTGTATATAAGACATAAATAAAAAATGTTTAAGATCAAAAGAAAAGAGGAAAGAAATACTTCAGTAGATTACATTTTAAATTCTCAGAATAGGAAAAATCCAGTCTAGATTTTCACATGCTTATTAGTTTTATTCATATTTACTTGTTCATCTCATTCTTATTCATCTCATTTAATCCTTACAAAAATGTGCCCGTTAGATGTAAACATATTTTGAGTATATTAAAATAGGTAAGATTATCACTATTTCTCAAATTGTTGTGTTAAGAACTTCTAGTACATCTGCATGTTCTGGGTAATGTACACAAAAAAGGCACATAGACACTCGTTTAATGAAAAACAAGTCAGTATTAAATTAACACTTATTTATAAGTGTCTTTAAACAAGTTTCTACTCAGAACTGCTCAGTTAAAGGAAAACCATTTTTCCTCACTTATAAAAAACAATTTGCAGAAATGTATTTTATACAAATTATCACTTTGAAATAATTTTGTAGTCACATAGAAAAAAGTGTGGCATGTATAACCATAGTAAGGTTGTGCTGTTGCTGTTAAGTAGACAGGTTATTTGCCTTTTCCCTTGTTTTAAAGAGAATACTAAATATGTGATTTGATTAACTGAGATTATACTCACGGTTTAAAACTGGAATGGCCAAAGTACATCTTGAGGCAAGTAACTTGCTCTTCATTGGGTGCTGGCAACAAAGAGTCTTGAAATAAAATAAAATGGGCATTTATGTTCAAATAGAAAAATACCACATAGAGGGAGAAAACAGGTCATTTCATTGGCTTCTTTGAAAGAATACAGTGATAGCTACCATGGGTTAATGTTTTCTGTTTTTCAATTTCAATATAAATTGGTCTTCTGGGTACCATATATGACACCTGGATTACTTCTAAGTATTAGAATTTTGTTGTGATTCACACTTTGCCAGGACTATTAAAAAAAAAAAACTGATGTTTTAGAATCAGGAATACTTCTAAAGGCTAACATTTAAATGTTATAACATAACAATCCAAATGTTATAATATAACCAACCTTCAATTAATGGTAATCAGAAATTACATTAGTGCTACACTAAAAAAGTCCACAGATAAAATAAAATCTTCATTTTAGTTACCTAAAGCTAAATGTAGTTACACCTAAATTTAGTTACCAAAATCCCATTTAGTTTAGTTACCTAAATCTAATTTAGTTAGGAAAAGTTAGTTACCTACATCTTTGGTCAAAATTCTAACTGCATAGCACAATGAAGTTACGTTAGCTCTGCCCAACTCACTTTCCCTGTCCACAGTGAGCTTGAAAGATTCCTGAGTAGGCAAGAAAGGGCAATACAAAGAATCAAGATAATTTACCACGAAACAATGGAAGTTCATTATTAGAGTTCCCAGCTTTAATAATTCTAAATGAGAACTATAATGATTTGGAGAAATCACATCTGTATTTAATACAAAAAAACAAAGGGAAAGGTATTTTTATCATCATAATGCAACTATTACTCTATTTTTGTAAGTAGTAAGATTGTGCTTTATGGAGACAAAAGCACTAAGGAGACAAAAGCTTATAAGGATCCAATAATTAATTATATGCCACAAAGTCCCTGACCTCCAAACCATCCAAAACTGGATCCTAAGTTAAATTCAGTGGTAGGAATCACAGGTGAGTCATTTCAAACACATTCCAGTGCTTACCCTTATCATCATCTTCTTCCTCTTCATTAGCTACATTTTCATCATCTTCTTCTTTAGTTGGAAGACCCAGATTTCTTTCCATATCTAAGCATTTAGAATGAGTTGGTTCTACCGTGCCACTATTGAGGTTTTCTAAAGACTGAAAGTTTAAAAGAAATTTTAAAAGCAAAACCACTGACAGTGTCGTGTCTTTTTCACCAAACACAAAAGGACTATTATTAACAGGGCCTACAATTTCATTGAAAGCTGGCAGATGTGCAAGCCATACTACAAAAGAACATGTGTGCTCCAGTTTAAATATGTGCTCATGAATGGTTTCTAAGGCGCAAGGCCAAAGATGGAACATTTCCAGCAAAAACAAGGCTCATTAATAGCATATAATAAACTGCCCCTGAGGACAGCTATCATAAATTTTAAATTTGGATAATTTAAAACATTTTTTCTTTATTGCACTTCAATATTTTCAATTCCCAAGTAGTAAACGTGGATTTTAATGTTATTTTTGTAACAAGTTTCTCTATATCATATGTCAGTCACATTATTTTTGAATAAGGCTGAAACTACAAGCAAACAATAAATGTGTTTTGGAATTCTCAAAACAACAAAAGATTCCAATCATTTTAGAAAAGGAATTTTACAAACATGAAATAAAGTTATTTGTTTTTATTTTGGCTTGACAGTATCTGACATTCTCCCCTAAATAAAGATTATCTATTTCAAGAATATTTCGGCCGGGCACGGTGGCTCAAGCGGGTAATCCCAGCACTTTGGGAGGCCGAGACAGGCGGATCACGAGGTCAGCAGATTGAGACCATCCTGGCTAACACAGTGAAACCCCGTCTCTACTAAAATACAAAAAAAAAAAACTAGCCGGGCGAGGTGGCGGGCGCCTGTAGACCCAGCTACTCGGGAGGCTGAGGCAGGAGAATGGCGTAAACCCGCGAGGCGGAGCTTGCAGTGAGCTGAGATCGGCCACTGCACTCCAGCCCGGGCGACAGAGCGAGACTCCATCTCAAAAAAAAAAAAAAAAAAGAATATTTCAAAACTGTTCCATCTATAACATTTTTTAACCATGAAGAGACAGGAAGACTTTATTAAACTACAGTTTTAACTTTCTCTTTTTATTAAACCTTTTATATAATATTTTCATTTTGAAGGTTTTTTTTAAAAAAAGTATGTTCATTTCAAGCCTGAAGGCAGAAAAAAGAAGTGCTTCTGTTTCTGTTTGCTTTATTTTATTCAAGTCCACAGACATACTTAGAATGCATTTTTAAAATAGAGTTCTCTAACATGGGCATCCAGGTTGCCTTCTAAGAGATTTAATGTATATGTTTGTAGACGTCCACAAGTTTCCTATAAATGTACTATTGGAACAGTACTTCTCAGAGAAATGGATAATCAATAACAAAATACAATTCAGTATTTATGTCCTAGTTTTACTGTTAGCTAATATTTATTAAACACTTACTAAATGTCAGGCTCTATACTAAGCTCTTCACAAGCAACATCTTAAATAATAATTATAAAACTGAGTATCAAAGATGCTGAGAAACTTCCCCAAAGTCACACAGCTACTAACTGGAAAAGCTGAGATTCAAACCTACATCTGAATTCACAATCTAGTCATTTTTTTTTTTTTAATTGAGACAGGGTCTCACTCTGTCACCCAGGCTAGAGTGCAGTGGCATGGTCATGGCTAACTGCAGCCTCAACCTCCTCAGGCTCAGGTGATCCTCCCACCTCAGCCTCCCAAGTAGCTGGGACTACAGGCACACACCACCACACCCAGTCAATTCTTGTATTCTTCTGTGGAGATGGGGTTTTGCCATGTTGCCCAGGCTGGTCTCAAACTCCTGGAATGAAGTGATCCTATTGCCTCGGCCTCCCAAAGTGCTGAGATTACATGATTGAGCCACCATGCCTGGCCCTAGAATATACATTCTTACTCACTACTTGGTCTCAAAACTAAAAAGTCAGGAAATTAATCTCATTTCATAAAAATAAAAAAACTCATCAACCTAAAGATTTTAGGAATAAAAAAAATGCATAATGGTGAACTTCTGTGTTTTTCTTCATTTTTTACTTAATTTAGCTACACTGGCTTTTCTTATTATACATCTTTGGTTCATAACACCTGACAAAGAAATTAGAGGTAAAGGAATAGAAAATATACAAATTATAAACTAGTATTTTCAATCTCGACAATAAACGAGAGTAAAACTGAACCATTTAATCCATCCGAAAATTATACAAAATACCTACAGTAAATAATACCAAAGGAAGAAAAGATGATTATTGAATGTATAAAAACAAAACTTCCAAATAAAAACGGATACACATGAATTGGAAGAAAGGAAATGCAACTTCAATACTGGAGAGCTGAATCGCTACCCATATTCCAGGAAAAAATTACAAGAAAGTAACACAAGAAGGAACACAGGGCTGGATGCAGCAGCTCATGCCTGCAATCCCAGCACGTTGGGTGGCTGAGGCCAGGAGATCACTTGAGCCCAGGAGTTTAAGACCACCCTGGACAACATGGTGAAACCCCACCTCTACAAAAAATATAAAAATAAGCCTGATGTGGTGGTGCATGCCTGCAATCCCAGCTACTCGGGAGGCTCATGCAGAAGGATCACTTGAGCCCAGGAGGTGAAGGTTGCAGTGAGCCGAGATGGCGCAACTGCACTCCAGCCTGGGTGACAGAGTGAGACCCTATTTCAAAATAAAAAACAAGAAGGAACAAAGAAAGCACATTTAAAATTAGTATATTACCTCTAACCCATTATTCACAGACTACGTAAAAGAAACATGAATTGGAAAATGTGAAATCTAATGTTATGTAATTACTAGCAATTTTATTGTGGTGGAACCAGGTTTAGAAATAGTTAATATTTTACTTAATTAAATGTGCTTTGGAAAGAACTTGAAGTAATGTTTTTGCAATTGTAAACATACCTTAAGCATCTCCATTTCCAAATCTTCATCACTCTCAATTACATAAGATGTATCGTTTTCATTATTAGTGGGAGATAAATGCTTTAAAAAAAAGTATTAAGCATTAATTTCCAATATAATTGACTTCATATCCTCTTTCTGCAGAATAAAGCTCCTATGTACTAGTATCTTTAGACAACTTCCTCTTCCCTAATGAATATATAACATATATTTACATGTTTATATGATAGATAAAAAAGGAAGAGAGAGAAGAATGAGCAGAGAAAGAACCAAAGAGAAAGAAAGTAATAGTTAGGAATACAAAGTTAGATAAAGAGACAAAATAAAATCTCTGCTCTAAACAAGAATAGAAAATGACAAGTTCAACTCAGGTTAAACAATGTCAAACTGTGTCTCTCAAACTTTTTGAGTATAAGAACTCTTCACAACGTTGAAAAATGCCGTACGAAGAACAATAGTTATTCTCTGACATCCACTGATTTAAAAAAGATTGCAAAAAACTACTATGATTGTAATATCTTTAAATAAATCAGTATTTTACAAATAGCATTCTCTATATCATTGAAAAGTAGTGTCAGAGATGTTATTTATTCAATCTATTGCCAATATTTGGGGATGAGGAAACTTTTCAGTAATTTGGCAATCTCCAGGAACTAAGTGTCCAACAAGATGGGATCCCCCACAAAAATCCACAGAAAGAAAACTCTCAAAAAATGCCAAATATTTAAACAGAAAGTAGGAAAAGGAAGTACAGCCTTAATTAACCTGCAAAATTTAAGCAATTAAAAAAATTGAAAATAAACTTTTTACTAGAAAGAAAAGTTTTTTTTAAAAGAAAGTTATTTTACTTCTTATTTAATAAAGAAAACAATACTAATAATTACTACCCAATAAAAAATGGTAATAATTGGTGTAAAAGATGGCAGTCAAATCATGAAATCCAAGGCCAGGTGCGGTGGCTCACACCTATAATCCCAGCACTTGGGGAGGCCAAGGCGGGTGGATCACTTGAGGTCAGGAGTTCGAGACTAGCATGGATAACATGTTGAAACCCTGTCTCTACTAAAAATATAAAAATTATCCAGGCATGATGGTGCACGCCTATAATCCCAGCTACTCGGGAGGCTTATGCAGGAGGATCACTTGAGCCCAGCAGGTGAAGGTTGCAGTGAGCCAAGATGGCACAACTGCACTCCAGCCTGGGTGACAGAGTGAGACCCTATCTCAAAATAAAAAACAAGAAGGAACAAGAAAAGCACATTTAAAATTAGTATATTACCTCTAACCCATTATTCATAGACTACGTAAAGGAAACATGAATTGGAAAATGTGAAATCTAATGTTACGTAATTACTAGCAATTTTATTGTGGTGGAACCTGGTTTAGAATTAGTTAATATTTTACTTAATTAAATGTGCTTTGGAAAGAACTTGAAGTAATGTTTTTGCAATTGTAAACATACCTTAAGCATCTCCATTTCTAAATCTTCATCACTCTCAATTACATAGGATGTATCGTTTTCATTATTAGCAGGAGATAAATGCTTTGAAAAAAAGTATTAAGCATTAATTTCCAATATAATTGACTTCATATCCTCTTTCTGCAGAATAAAGCGCCTATGTACTAGACATCTTTAGACAACTTCCTCTTCCCTAATGGATATATAATATATATTTACATGTTCATATGATAGATAAAAAAGGGATAGAAGAATGAACAAAGAAACAGACAACCAAAGAGAAAGAAAGAAATATAGTTAGGAATGCAAAGTTAGATAAAGAGACAAAATAAAATCCCTGCTCTAAACAAGAATACAAAATGACAAGTTCAACTCAGGTTAAACAGTGTCAAACTGTGTCTCCCAAACTTTTTGAGTGTAAGAACTCTTCACAACGTTGAAAAATGCCGTACAAAGAACAATAGTTGTTCTTTGACATCACTGATTTAAAAAAGATTGCAAAAAACTACTATGATTGTAATATCTTTAAATAAATCAGTATTTTACAAATAGCATTCTCTATATCCTTGAAAAATAGTGTCAGAGATGTTATTTATTCAGTCTGTTGCCAATGTTTGGGTATGAGGAAACTTTTCAATAATTTGGCAATCTCCAGGAACTAAGCGTCCAACAAGATGGGATTCCCCCACAAAAAAACCATAGAAAGAAAACCCTCAAAAAATGCCAAGTATTTAAACAGGAAGTAGGAAAAAGAAGTACAGCCTTCATTAACCTGCAAAATTTAAGCAATAAAAAAAATTGAAAATAAGCTTTTTACTAGGAAAAAAAAGTTCTATTTTTTTAAAAGTTCTTTTACTTCTTATTTAATGAATAAAGAAAACAATACTAATAATTGGTACCCAATAAAAAATGGCAATAATTTGTGTAAAAGATGTCAGTCAAATCACGAAATCCAAGGCCAGATGCAGTGACTCACACCTGTAATCCCAGCACTTTGGGTGGCCAAGGCAGGCAGATCACTTGAAGTCAGGAGTTCGAGATCAGCATGGCCAACATGGTGAAACCCTGTCTCTACTAAAAACACAAAAATTAGCCAGGTGTGTGGCGGGTACCTGTAATCCCAGCTACTTGGGAGGCTGAGGTAGGAGAATCACTTGAATCAGGGAGGCGGAGGTTTCAGTGAGCTGAGATTGTGCCACCGCACTCCAGCTTGGGCAACAGAGCTAGATTCCATCTCAAAAAAAAAAAAAAAAATCATGAAATCCTGGCAATTCTATAATACTATATGAAACATATCACTTAAAGTGTATACCTAATAAAATTTCCTAGAAAATCAAAGGGAAATGCCGATGTTAGCAAAAACTGATATTTCCCAGAAGGGGAACATCCTTTATGAATGGTTGGTATGAGAATATTTTGAAAATTGTTTTAAAATGAAATGCATGTATATACTGATAGAAGTGATTACTAATAGTTACCAAAATATAGATAATTGCTCAAATACTGAAATTATTGTTGCCATTAGAAAAATGATGGTGAAATAACTCTAATTAAATGGTCAAATCTAACCTTTTTTTTTCTGAGACGGAGTCTTGCTCTTTCGCCCAGGCTGGGGTGCAGTGGTACGATCTCAGATCACTGCAAGCTCTGCCTCTTGGGTTCACACCATTCTCCTCCCTCAGCCTCTTGAGTAGCTGGGGCTACAGGTGCCCACTACCAGGCCCGGCTAATTTTTTTGGATTTTTAGTAGACAGGGTTTCACCGTGTGAGCCAGGATGGTCTCGAGCTCCTGACCTTGTGATCCGCCCACCTTGGCCTCCCAAAGTGCTGGGATTACAGGCGTGAGCCACTGTGCCTGGCCTCAAATCTAATTTTTAAAAAACTGATTTATCGTGAAATAAAATATAAAATTTCAGAGAATACAGGCAACTTAAGTAATTCTGTAAACTAATGAAAAACAAATAAGAAATTAATTTAATGAAGAAGTTAAGGAAAAAAAAATCTGACTCTGAGATAACAGTAAAACTATAGTGTCAAGCAAAAGCATCAGGAGTTTATTAGAAACCCTCTTACATGAGCAAGTAAAGAAATTCTGGACCAGGCACAGTGACCCACACTTATAATCCCAACATTTTGGGAGGTCAAGGAAGGTGGATCACTTGAGTCCAGGAGCTGGAGACCAGTCTGGGCAACAGAGCGAAACCCCATCTCTACAAAAAATTACAAAAATCAGCTGAGTTTAGTGGCCCAGGTCTGTGTTCCCGGCTACTAGGGAGGCTGAGGTGAGAGGATCACTTAAGCCCAGGAGTTGAAGGCTGCAGGGAGCCAAGATAGCACCACTGCACTCCAGCTGGGGTGACAGAGCAAGACCCTGTCTCAAAAAAAGAAAGAAAAAAGAAAAAAATTCTGTATAAAGAAATAAAATACACCCCCAAAAATCAAAGTCAGAAGAGTAAACACTAGTAGATATGAAGAGAATCCACAAAAAGCAGAGATACTATGAAAAAAGCACACGAAATTATAAAATAGTGAACTACCACAAATGTCTGTTAACACTATAAAATCTTTCCACTACACAATGCTGCACATCATACTAAGTCAGGATCAGCAAATTGTGGCTCACAAGCCAAATGTGGCCCACTATCTGTTTTTGTAGATAAAGTTTCATTGAAACACAGACAGGCACAATTGTTTACATTTGTCTGTGGCTGCTTTCACACTACAATAGCAGAACTGAGTAACTGCAATAGAGACTGAATGTCCCACAAAGCCTAAAATATTTATTATCTGCCCCTTTACAGGAATAAAGTCAGCCAGACCCTACTAATAACTAAAAATGTGCTTCCTCTTTATTTAGTACCTCAGTAGATTTATAAGTAATATCACTAAGATATTCTTTCTGAGCCTGCTGTTCCAAAATTTGGAGTTCATGTTCTGTAATATCTAACGACATCAAACAAGCTCTTTCCATATTCTCTTTCAATTTATTGTCTTCTACTCCATCTTCAAATCCATCTTCTTTTCGTTCTACTTTATTTCCAAGTACATCTTCTCCAACATGTTTAGCTAAATGATCAAGTGTTGGGTCCCACGTTTCATCTTCAACATTAATAAAAATTTTATGTTCTCCAATTTGTTTCTGTTGTACTCCCCCAGTAGTTGAATCTTCAAAGGATAATAAGTTTAAATTATTGCTGGGCCTCAGTTCAGTCTCAATGTTAGTAGACCCAATTATCATCTTCCTCAGTGAGTATAGATTTTCTGAAATATCCTTTAGTAAGATAGAAACTCTAAAAAAAAATAGAAAGATTAATTGAACTTTAATTGCATTAACTATAAGGACAAATTGTGAAGCATTTTAATAAGTAAAAGCTTTCTAAGTTGACCTTCACTTAAAAGATCAATAGTATTAAGGCTGTTCTTCATTCCCTAATGCCCACATATAATTACAGCTTGCAGGCTACTCTCTAGCATCGAGGCACTTCTGCACCAACAGCTGACTTGCATGTTTACTAAGAGTCAGTAGTGCCTGATCCCAAATTTGTTTATGCCAACGATAGGTTTTTTTGTTGATTAATTTGATTAATTCAATTAAACGTAAAGTAAGTTGATGATACATGATCACCAAAAAAAAACACCCTATTTCATCAAATTCTAAGTTGAATACATAGAAAGATTCTGTAAATTTCTTTTTTGTTAAAAAAAAAGGTGTTTGATAAACTGTGATAAAAGAACCCTAAAAGTCTCAAGGAAAATCATAATGCCTAGGACTCTACACTAAGATTACTTCAAGTGTCTTAATTTTTCACTCTGTCTTAAAGAATTGGAAATTGTAGATGGTACATTATAGGTGTGGTTTAAACAAGAAACACCATGCAGAACTCCAAAGAGCTGGCCTGTATATAATGAAAAAGCCTTGACATATACAAAAAGATTGGGAACAAACAAACATTAACACTTTAAGTTAAAAGAAAATGTGGAGCGGCCGCAGTGGCTCATGCCTGTAATCCCAGCACTTTGGGAGGCTGAGGCGGGTGAATCACTTGAGGTCAGGAGTTCGAGACCAGTCTGGCCAACATGACAAAACCCTGTCTCTACTAAAAAAACAAAACTTAGCCGGACGTGGTGGCACATGCCTGTAATCTCAACTACTCAGGAGGCTGAGGCAGGAGAACCATTTGAATCCCGTAGGCAGAGGTCCCAGTGAACTGAGATAGTGCCACTGCACTCCAGCCTGGGCAACAAGAGCAATATTCCATCTCAAAAAAGAAAGAAAATTTTGATGATCCCGGTTTGCCTAATTTTTTCACTTCACTGATCAATTACTAGTCCCAACTGGAACAAGTAAGAGTGTTTGTGCTCTAATTTGAAAATGATGCTGTTTTCCATCTCCAAAAATCTCGAAACTCTACATTTTTGGAACAGAAAAAATCAATTTCCCATCAGTAGGCAAATATAACAAGTGAGAAAATATGGATAAGATGCATATAAATAAATATGAGCTGAATTTCTTAGCTCCTTAATTGCAGCTGCTAATGTATAACATTTTAACTAAGTAAGTTTAAATGACTATATTATAACCCAACCTAGTTAGTTGGAATGGAAAACCACTGCTGGAGTGTAAAATGAGGCACAACATCTTGTCTATTTGTTGTAGAGCTTATTAAAGTACTTCATAAAAGCAGAAATTAGTGAAAGTGAAGGGAATATGATAGGCAGGGACATGTTTTACTCTCTAATTAGTGATTTTCTTTAGGTCTTCTAATATTTATATATTTAATATCAATGCTTAATAAAATCTGACATGACTTTTAAAATTTTATACTAATGACTCAAGTAAAAATTTGATCCTTCATGGGAATAAACTATCAAAAGTACTAAGTGGTTTCATGAGTTATTTCCAGTTACTTCCATCACTGAAAACACCACTCCAAATTTGGGCTCAAGCTTAAGTAGACAAAGTCTACATTAACACAAACAAAATCAAGAGCAAAATTAAATTCAAAAACTAAAAACGTACTAATGCTATCTAATTTAAACAATCTAAAATTCTATAAATCTTATAAAGAACTTTTAGCCTTATATACAGCCACTCAAATGTTAAAATTATACGCAAATAGTTTAGTAGGAACAGGTATGTGATACAGTTTAATTGTTACATGGTGAGGAAATGGTGTCACATACAGAACAGCAACAGTGGCACAGATTGACTATCAAGAGTGTAAGGGCTCATTTATCAGGCCCTGACATCAGGGAATATAACATGCATTATGTAAGATAACTAATATTTACTCTAACAAATATGAAGGCTGTCCTGCCTTCTTCAGTAAGGCACAGTGTACTTTTCCTTCTTCTTCAGGATTGTTATTATGCATATTAGTAGCCTGCAGACAGCCTTAGCACCTAGGAGAATGTCAAGTACATGACAGCAATAGAAGAGATATATACTGAATTTAAATCAGTGACTAAGCAGTACTATACACTGCCAATACCTTCAGAGTCCACTGAAGCATAAAGCTGCTCCCTTCTGTAACAAACTTCAAATCATTCTATTGTAAGAGTTCTTAGTTCTAATTTTTATAGTTTTGTTCACTCTTTCACAGATTGTCAGCTGTCACTTCCACCTACTGTCATGTGCGTATCATTAGTTATTTACACCATTTTCACTTTAACTCAGTACCCAAGCTTGTCAAACAAAACGTGGCCTCATGCACTCCACTGGAAATGCAGAAAGTAAGCTGGAATACATGCTTATAGCATTATTTTGACTGCTCAGAGGTCTTTTTCGTTCTCTCCTGGTTCTGAGGTGTCATCTAGATACATTAGATATTACCGTAGACTTGTTACAAAGAACATGAAATAAGAGACTAGTTATTGTTTTCACACTAAAACTTCACAAGACCCAGTATTTTCCATTCCCAAGTTTTAAGAAAACCCATTTAGCATCAATATGTAAAAAATAATTATATAGGCCGGGCGCGGTGGCTCAAGCCTGTAATCCCAGCACTTTGGGAGGCCGAGACGGGTGGATCACGAGGTCAGGAGATCGAGACCATCCTGGCTAACACCGTGAAACCCCGTCTCTACTAAAAAATACAAAAAACTAGCCGGGCGTGGTGGCGGGCGCCTGTAGTCCCAGCTACTCGGGAGGCTGAGGCAGGAGAATGGCGTGAACCCGGGAGGCGGAGCTTGCAGTGAGCTGAGATCCGGCCACTGCACTCCAGCCTGGGCGATAGAGCGAGACTCCGTCTCAAAACAAAAAAAAAAAAAAATTATATAAATTGATAATTCTTGTCATACCCAACTAAATCAGAGTCAAGGGCCAAGGGGAAAAAAGCACTCAAGGCACATAACATTACTTTAAGAATATAATTTTCTGGGAGTCTACCTGCTGAAACTGCCTATTATAACCTAAAACCAGTTTTATCTAATAGATACTGAAACAACCTGCTGCAACTCTAAGACTAGTTTTACCCACCACAGTCACTAACCAATTCAGAGCTTCCAACTCACCAAAATTTACTAGTGCCAAAGAACTTTCTGGAAAAACAATATGTAACATTTTCCTTTTTATATAACCTCCAAACTTCTCTTTGTTGTTCAGAGATACCAAAGACCACCCAGTCCGTGTATATGCCCCAAATTTAATTCTTGCTTCCCAAATAAAACATTTTCAATTTAAAAATCTGTCTCTATATTTTACTTGACTTCAACAGATATTATGAAGCAAAGCATTAAGCATATGTGATTTACATCCAGTAGATACTTTAATTGCTAGTACAAAAATCTGAAATGCATGTAAAGGTCATGTAAAAGGTGACTGCTCTAATTTCCTGGAGGGAAAAATCTATAAATGAGTAAGAAATGGCTTTACTAGTATCCTTCCCCATTTGAAAGTTACATCTTTCAGGCCAGGCGTGGTGGCTCACGCCTATAATCCCAGCACTTTGGGAGGCTGAGGC
>NW_012115522.1:227193-259985 GCF_000951035.1 Colobus angolensis palliatus
CTGGGCGACAGAGTGAGACTCCATCTCAAAAAAAAAAAAAAGAAAGAAAGAAAAAGAAAAAAAAAAATTACCAAAACAAATTCTAGGGGGACAAATTACTTTGACAAAAAAGCTAAATTTATATATCATGGTTTGAAATCTCAATCAAAATCTATCACAAATCTTATCCAGAAAAACATACATTAACTGCACTTTTTCAGAGTCAGAATTCTATTTCAAGTAAGAGCTTCACATTTCTACAAAGTATTTTTTGGCCCAAAATTACATTACCACATTCTAATTGTTCATTGTTCCAGAGCATTCCTGCTTTTAGAGATTTAATAAGGAAGTCATCCTGCAATTAAGGCCAGGACAAGGTCTGATTCCAAAAAGACACAGCACCTGTATTCCAAGATCTATTAATCTGTATAACATTTGATCTAACTTTTTTAAGTTACCTAGTGCTTTAGCTATAAAAGAATCTCTAAAATTGCAATGTCTTTTGTTCTAATAATCTATTAATTAAGTAGAATTCTTAAGTAATAATCAGATAATAACAGAAAATGAGGCTACTAAGTATGAAGTTGCTTTTGGTCACTACAGATTTCAAGTGACCAAACCATAAATGTTATCAAATGAAAGATAAAAGAAAATGACAACTTTGAATCTTAAATATTTTCCTTAATGTATACTTATTTTGCTTTCACAAAAAATATAATATAGATATAATTTCAAAATGTACAATATGAATACAATTTCTATTCCTTTGTTTCATAAAACATCCTACAAAGCAGACAGAAAAGGCTTAAACCTTTGGATTCACTATTTAACAACTGGAAAGATATCTCTCAAATTTATGCATCAGTCTGTGTGTGGGTATTCAAGCAAATTTCTATGAGTCAACCTTCATGAATAGTATTCTTCACATACAGGAAAATGTAATAAAAAAAACAGAATTGATTTAAATTAAAAAAAAAAAAAACGATAATATTTAACCTCTGTGGGTTTTCCAATTTACTGAAAGCATCAGGAAGATGCTTAGCCAGATCCATCACTTCCTCAGAGATTGAAGTCAACTGTTTGTTCATGTCGCTAAGTAGGATTTCTTCCTCTAGGGGGGGAAAAACAAAAATCAATATTAATTTTCAAACCACAAAGCAGAGATATTCATTTAGTCACTTCATTAAATAATATTAGGGCTCAAATTTTCATTTTCTTTCCCTAAATGAATTCCAACAAAAAGACCTTCTTATTCAATCCCCAAATTGCCTCAGTTGCTTTCCCTCTCTTTCAAATTTTTACTGTTTCAATTTAAAGTAAATTCCAAATGATCTGCAGTCATATGGATTATAACCCAGCAGTTATTGGTCTAGGCAGAAGGAGAAGGTGGAAATGAGAATCTGAACCCATCTGTACTATTGCAAAATCAGAAGTCAGTATAACACCATGTATGCTGCTACTTAATAATACTGTTTAGTAAGCACAGCCTTCTCCAACAGTCATCCCTCATGCCTTCATTCCCAGTCATCACCAAAATAAAATGCAAGCCCTTCCTTTTTTTTTTTGAGACAGAGTCTCACTCTGTCGTCCAGGCTGGAGTGCAGTGGCGCGATCTCGGCTCACTGTAACCTCCACCTCCCGGCTTCAAGCGATTCTCATTCCCTAGCCCCCGGAGTAGCTGGGACTACAGGCATGTGCCACCATGCCCAGCTAATTTTTTTTTTTTTTGTATTTCTAGTAGAGACAGTGTTTCGCCATGGTGGCCAGGCTGGTCTCCAACTTCTGGCCTCAAGTGATCCGCCCACCTTGGCCTTCCAAAGTGCTGGGATTACAGGCATGAGCTACCACCCCAGCCAAAATAAAATGTAAGCCTTTCTAATCAGTGATCATCTTCCAAATTCTCAACTTCATCCTGCCTGGTACATCATTTACCATCAACAGCACAAAGCCTGCCCTGCTTTACCAAACACTTCCCCTGCTTAGAATTTATTCATCATCATTTCTCTCGTCCTTCAAAAGCCCATCTCCTCTGAAGCCTATGAGATAGAGCTACATAACCTGCTATTTGTGATTACTACAGTTATCTTGTCATCTCCAAACTGCATCCTTTCATCCCTTGGAGATCTTAACGCCTGATTCATTAACTGACTTTCCCTCCACTACTATTCCTGTGATAACCGCCAGTGACTTCAACATCCACAGGCCAGTTCATTGACCCCTGCATTTCCGACAATCTTTTCTTCAACAGACCTTAGCCACTCAATTCCATAGTCACACCGTTGACCTTACAAATGCCAATAAAATCACCACCTCCAGACTTCAACTGCAAGCCTTCCACCCTGAGAACACCAGCATACCTATCTTTCCTTCCAGCATGCTTTCCCCAGCAATACTTTGACACTTGCAGAACCAAATGCATTGATCCTATCACCTTTTCCTTACCTATCACCCTCCCTACTCCCACTCCCCACTGAGCCTTCCATTTCTCTCTTACCCACAATACAGTAATCATTCCTTTGTATCTATAGACTCTCAACTCCTTTGCTCTTCCCTCCCTCCATGGCAATTACCTGGCAAAACCTCTACTCTTAATAAAACCCACTTTTTTTTTTACCTACCTGATGCCTACACCCAAGCAGTTGAATATAGTTGAAAATAAAGCACATCGATGATGACACAAGTTATTTTAAACCCAGGACACAGATTTCAAACGCACCCTCAGCCCTGACTGTTAATTCTTCTGTTTCCCACTCTCAAAATGACTATTTCAAACATCTTCCTTTCTTTGTGAACCTCCAACACCTGTGAGAACAACTTCACCTTTTATTTCACTAAGAAAAAATGAAATAATAAGAGAATTACTTCATCTTCCCGCTTTTCAATTTGCTATTCAGTCTTCAGATCTCTACTCCCATTTATAGCAAAATTCCTTGAAAGAGTTGTCTATACTCACTCTCTCAAATTTTCTGCTCCCATTTCCTCCCAAACCAACTCCAACTAAGTTTTCACCCAAATCAGTAGAGCAACACTGCTTTTGAAAAGGTTACTGATGGGCTGGGCATGGTGGCTCACGCCTGTAATCCCAGCACTTAGGAGGCCAAGGCGGGTGGATCACGAGGTCAAGAGATCTAGGGCATCCTGGCTAACATGGTGAAACCCCGTCTCTCCTAAAAATACAAAAAAATTAGCCAGGTGTGGTGGCGGGCGCCTGTAGTCCCAGCTACTCGGGAGGCTGAGGCAGGAGAACGGCGTGAACCCAAGAGGCGGAGCTTGCAGCGAGCCGAGATTGTGCCACTGCACTCCAGCATGGGCGAATGAGCAAGACTCTGTCTCAAAAAAAAAAAAAAAAGAAAAGAAAAGGTTATTGATGGCCTCCACACCATCGAACCTAACTTAATTCTAGACTCTCATCTTACTCAACTTCTCCAAATGATTTAAAGCAATTGACAACTTCTTCCTATTTAAAACATTTTCTTCAGGTGGCTTCAGAACTAAACACCTCCTATACTTCCCTCCTTCGTTAGTGGTCCTCCCAGTCCTCTTTGCTGCTCTCTCCTCATCTTCCCAACCTCTAAATGCTGGTGTGCCTTTGAGGTCAATATCACGTCTATTCTTTATTTCATTCACTCCCTATTTTATCTCATTCAGTCTCACTGCTTTAACTACCATTGGATCTGAATTACATCTCCAACCTCAACCTTGAACTTTGGGATCATATTTCCAACTAAGATATTCTTTTGGATATCAATAATCATCTAAAACTTAGGATATCCAACACTGAAATCTAAAGTTTTCTCACCCAAACCTGTTCTTCTCATAATCTGTCCACTGTAACTGACCTTTCCATTCATCAGATGATCTGACCAAAATATCTTAACATTCTATCAATCTTCACACCTCACCCCTTACAGGGAATTCATCATCAAATCCCTCACATATATCTTCCAAATATCTACAGAAGCTACCACTTCTCATCACCTCTATTGCTACCAGTCTAATCCAAACAATTATTGTCTATTGCCTGGGCTGTTACAATAGCCTCCAAACTCTCTGCCAAAATGCCCTGGGGCTAAACATTTTTCCTTTTACAACAACCAGAAAAATCTTTCTAAAATAAAATTTTAATTATATAATTATTCTGCTCCAAACCCTCTATGGGTTTCCCATCACCCATCATCGTATTTATTTTCATTAATAAGAAATGAAGTCAGATTCACAGCCTACAAGGCCCTACGTGATGTGGCCCCACTTCCTTTTCTAGCCTCATTTCCTGCCACTCTTACCCTCACTCATTTCATTCAGTTATATGCACTGTTCCTCCAAACAAGCCAGCCAATCACCCTAGGAGGTTTTGCACTTTCTTCCCTCTAATCCAGCTATGCTCTTCTTTCAGATAACCACATGGCTCCCTCACTTCACCCAAAGGAAATGAAGGGGTGTGGTTCATTTGGCTTGTAAATTTTCCTGAGCAACTCTAACAATGCCTAACACATAAGCACTCAACAAATAAGTGTTATATGAATCAATAAACGTTCCCTTTCCAAACTAAGCTTCTAGAAGAACAGTTGTTTACACATGCCTTAGTTATTTCTAAAACAACTAAAACAAGCTTCTAAGAAAATGTTGTTTTCAAGCCAGACACAGTGGCCTGAAACCCGAGGTATTCAGGAGGCTGAGGCAGGAGGATCGCTTGAGGCCACGAGTCTGAGCCAGGCTGGGCAACATAATGAGAACCTGTCTCTGTTTCCACATTCCTTAGATCTAACTTACTCCTCTATTCACGTTAATATGATTTCCTCCTACCTCATTCTCTTGCGGTGGTTATAGGACCTTCATGTTACCAAAGCCTGTGGACTCTTCTCTGTTTGAATAGCATATGCTCCAAATGACCACTCCTCAAAACATTCCTTTGCTACCCAGTATAGCAAAGCTATTGTTTAAAAGATTACAAATGATCGGCGCATTGCCAAATCTAATGATGAATTCTAAGTCCTCAGTTTCTCAAACTCTCTGGTTTGAGTTTATCTCTGGTAAAACAGTTGATAGCATCCTCCTACTTAAAACATGTTCTTCACTTGGCTTTCTGCACACCACACCTCCTAATTTCCTCGATGTCTATGGCAACTCCTTCGGTGTCCCCTCCTCCACACAAATGTTCAACACTAAGAGTTCCTCGGGATTCTCAGTCCAAACTCTCATAACTCAAACTGTCCTCTGCGCTACAGCCAACACAACTAATTCTTACACCATCTCCACTTTGCTATCTTACAGGTCTCTCTCCCTTAATATACCTAAAATCAACTGTGTGACAATGCATCCCAAAATCTTGCTCTTCCTCAATGCTTTTCATCCCCGTTGCTTATGCCAACAACACAGGAATGATCCTTGACATGTGTCTTTCATCATTACCTCAAATTCCGTTGGTTTATTAAACGTATTTTGAGGCGGGGCATAGTGGCTCAATGCTTGCTCTATTAAATGTATTTTGAGGTCAGGTGTGGTAGCTCATGCCTATAATTCCAGCACTTTGGGAGGCTGAGGCGGGCAGAGGACTTGAGACCAGGAGTTCAAGACCAGCCTGGCCAACATGGCGAAACCCCATCTCCACTAAACATATAAAAATTAGCTGGGTGTGGTAGCAGGTGCCTGTAATCCCAGTTACTCAGGAGGCTGAGGCAGGAGAATCGCTTGAACCCAGGAGGTAGAAGATGCGGTAAGCTGAGATCGCATCCAGCCTGGGTGACAGAGCAAGACTCAAAAAAAGAAAAAAAAAAATGAATTTTGAATCTGTTAACTTCTCTCCACTCTCAATACAATTAACCGATTCAAGTTGCCATTACCTCTCACTTGGATTATTGTCACAGCCTTCCAAAAGATATTCCTCCTGTGACTCCTGCCTTCCTCCTACCATTCGTTTTTTATTCTAGAGCCCAAGTTCTTGTTTTTTTTTAATGTAATTCATTGCTGTGTTTAAAACCCTCAGTCACTTCGATTGCTCTTGGGAGGAGATATAAACTCCTTACCATGGCTCATCTGCTTTCCTTTTTCTGCTTCGCCTTCATCTGCCCAGTCCTATTCAATGTTCACTAAACTGAACTACTTTCAATTACCTATAGACACCATAATTTCTCTTACCTCTGAAACTTGGCACCTGTAATTTCCTGTACCCATTCTTTCCCATACTCTTCAGCTAGCTAACTTTTTTTTTTTTCTTTTGAGACAGAGTCTCACTCGTCATGCAGGCTGGAGTGCAATGGTGCAATCTCGGCTCACTACAACCTCCGCCTCCCAGATTAAAGCGATTCTCCTGCCTCAACCTCCCAAGTAGCTGGGATTACAGGCGCCCATTACCACATCCAGCTGATTTTTTGTATTTTTAGTAGAGATGGTGTTTGACCATTTTGGTCAGGCTGGTCTCGAACTCCTGACCTCAGGTGATCTACCCACCTTGGCCTCCCGAAGTGCTAGGATTACAGGCATGAGCCACTGCGCCCGGCCTTAGCTAACTCTTGCTCAGGTTTCAGGTCTGGCTTTTACCTGCACTTTCTCCAGGAAATATTCTATAATATTTACCCCAATATGTGTCAGATGCCTCTTGGTGTGCTAACTACTGTACCTTGTTTTCCCATGATGTAAGACTCATCTCCCTGCAATTGCTTTTTTCACTCATCTATATCCCCAATAAAACTGTAGGCCCCTCAAGAAACAGACTACACCTGGCTTGTTCACTAATGTATTCCCATATCGTAAAATGCTCAACAATATTTAATAAATGAGTAAATATATCTTTAACTACTATATCATTTGGTGTTACCATCTTGGGAATAAGTCAATGGGGAAACAATGTGTAAACATTCTTTTATGTTCTAATCTTTTTATCCTTTAACAAGAAGAAAAAAACAGTCTAATAATAAAAAGTGAAAGAGAAAAGTGGTCATTTGAAAATATCATCCATATGTACATGAAGAAAATTAGAGAATAGTGATGCTGATACTTCTGGCTGAATAACAGAAAGGAAGGGAGGGAGGAAGGCAGGCAAAAAGATGGTATTCTTGGTTATTAGGTTGGTGCAAAAGTAATTGTGGTTTTTGCCAATAAAAATTACCAAAACCACAACTGTTTTTGCACCAACCTAATACAACTCACTGGAATCTGAGTCAAGATGTCACAATGTATTCACACATATAATGCAATAAAGGGAAAAAAAGTGAAGGTCAAATAATGTAGCATTATAATGTAGCATTACAATGACAGGTACACAGATACCAGGACTTCCAGTACTGTGTTATTAATATGTATTACTTTAGTGAAAAATATAGTAAACTTTCCTTGGAAGCATTTTCATCAAAATTGTACATGTAACAAAATTGTACATGTAACCTACATGCAATTCCACAAACCATAAAGCCAAAAATTCATAAATCTCCTCTGTTAAATTGTAGTTTCATTATGAGTTAAATAAGTTCTTACATACTGCTTCCCTAATCAGCTTAAAAAACCTATCACCTGCCTCAGCTAATTAACATACAGTCATTCCTCCGTATCCTTGAGGGATTGGTTCCAGGAACCTCCCCACCACTGATATCAAATCCATAGATGATCAACTTTCTTATATAAAATGCTGCAGTATTTGCATATAACCTATACACATTGTCCTGTATACTTTAAATCATCTCCAGATTTCTTATAATACCTTATACAATGCCTACACATCACTTCATTCATATGGACTCAGTGTGGTACTCCATGCAGTAAATTCAACTTTTCCTTTTTTAAACTGTGAATTTTTTTTTTTTTGGCTGGAATGTTCTCAATCTGTGGTTGGCTGAACCCACAGATACAGAACCCAGGGATATGGAGGCTGACTCTAAGTTACAGCCACAAGACCTCTGACTACAGAGAACCAGCAGGCATTCATCAGAAGTGGCTCTCCAGCGAGGGGAAGTAAGAACAAAGACTCTTCTACCTTAACATATAAAGGAGAACCTGCCACCCACAGAGGCTCTGAATCCCTTCTCAGTGACAATTATAAAGAATATCATATCATTTTATATGAGGCAGTCATGCCATATTTTTAAGAGTATTTAGCAAAATGGTCTAATTTAATTAACATCTTAACAAACACAATCATTTACAATCTCCAAAAGGAAACTACAAGAATAGTGATAACTTTATATCAATACAGACGTTTTGAATAGTTTGTCCCTTTAAGTGTTCACAATTATTCTATAAAACAGACATTATGCTAGTATCCACATTCCACACTTGGAGAAACAGCTACATCCCAGGTCACACGGCTGGGAGTCACATTGGTCTGTGCAACAAAAAGCCTGGGCTCACCCACTCCACTACGTGGCTCCTTCTGCTCTCACTGGCCTATCAAGACCTCTAAAAACAGCACTGAGTTTGGATGACATGTCCATTATTTTTAGAGAAAAATCACAGAAAAAAGTTAGAAACGTAAACCAGTATGTTAGAAAGCACTGTAAAATGCTCAACAATATTTAATAAATGAATAAATATATCTTTACCTACTTTCTCATTTAGTGTTTATTAGCTACATCTTGGGGATAAGCCATCTCATATGTTTTAAAGTATTATATAGAAAGTATTTCAAATACTTATAGCAAGGAGGTATCATCTCCAGACTGGGAGAAAGCTGGTTGTGTCACTGCTATTATGAAAGCCACAAAGCCCCAACTCTAGAAGCCAAATACACAGCAATGCTACAAAGTAAAAGAAGTAAGGGCTGCTTTGCCACAAGTAACAAAGATGAAACACTAATCTTGGGCCCTGATGGATCCCACCCTAATGTCAGGAATGCTCAGACATTCAAGAAGTTATAGCACTAAATGCTTTGCAAATATGTGAATATTGCCTTTTTGGAGATAAACCTCACAAAAGAGTGAATTCACATTTTATTTATGGATCTTAACATACCTTTATTTATAGCAAACCTTTGCACAGCATCATCCAAAATTTCTAAATTTCGGTAAATAATAAAACCAGCCTATAAAAAAACAGAAAAATTTAAAAAGTATCCTAAAGATCACCGAAATAAAACAGTAAGTCTCATCTTCAGAAAAATCAAAGAGAATGATTCGCAAAGCACCCAAACATGGAATTCAACCTATTATGTGACACAAATATCAATATGTCCTCATTTAATAATCATACCAATTGTGAAAATTGAGAAAGTAAGCTGCCTAAGCCTTAAAAATTTGTTTTCACTTTTTCACTCAATATTACACACAATATCCAAATAAAATAACCTATAACGGAATCTAACAAAATGCAATCTAGTGAGAGAAATCCTACTTAAATCAGCTGAGAATGTTAGTCAGTATATGAAGAGTCCTCCTTCTAAGTCCTGTTAACAAGAACAATCAAGTCACATTGTTTTTTCATGAATAAAAATGCTACAGAACTTGTGCTAGCTCTCAACAAGTTTGGGGATATCTTTTAAAGGAAAATTATCATCCAATGTTCCTAACAAAAGTGAATTGTTGCTGGTTACAATTCAAAGGAGTTTCCATTCCTTTGATAGATGCAAAGGAGAAACCATAAAATATTCATCTACAAATGACAGCATGAATTAGGAGAAAACAAATTCACTGTGGAATAAAATACATTTCTTAAAAAATACACAATATTGCTAGATATAAAGATAAACCCAGATTTCACTACATACAAACATGCAAATATAAAAATATATCTAATGGCAGCAGCAAGCTAAATTTGGAGGCAATTTTTCTAAAATTTCACCACATTTTATGTATAAATATAGGAAATAAAGCCAGTTTCAAAATAGAAACTGTACTATAATTATTTTCATTCTGAATTGTTTATATATCAAATCCATCATCAGTACTATTTGTGCTTGCTCAGCCTGGGTTTCTTAGCCTTTCATGTTTTCAGCAAGTTCACATTTTTTTTTACATACAAATTAGATATTAATTTGGCTTCACGACAATGAAAATAACTAGCATTGAACAATCTGTTCAATATCGAGAATGAACAGTTTCACTAAATGTCTTCCTAAGCATTTTTCAATGCCAAATTGATATAAAATATTTTGGTAGAGTTTCTGCCACTACTACAATAAAATTTTTCTAAAGTCATTTATAATAATGTTTTTAAAACACATCACAATTTCTAAAGATCTTTAAGCACGTACATAAGCATCAGTGGCTGCATACAGTTTCTGGTCCTCAGTGAGAGGAAATTTACTCCAATTGCTACAGCGGATAGACTTGTCTTTCAGAAGCTGTTTACCTAAGAGGTGTTTAACCAGACCACTGAGGCTCCAGGTCTCTGTACATTTCAACTAGAAATGATGAAAAAGCAACACAGTAAAAATCAGTTCCTGTTTTCAGGTATTAACAAAAGACATCAAATGAACATACCACAAATAAAATTAGGAAATGTTATACCAAAATACAACCCACAGATAGCCTTCAACCAATTCCCTGTCACTAAAAGCCTCATATGCAGTCCACATTGTAAGAATTTAATTCTAGAATTTCCCTAATGTAGGTATTAAAATTCTTCGACTTTAAAAGTACTGTTCATGAAAAAAAAGCTGGTTAGTAGTCTTTCTACCTCCCAGCCAAATGAATAGTTGGCTAAATATGAGAATTTAATTTAATGACTTCATTAATAAAATATGTGAAATATAGGTGATGGAACTGATAGACAAACTTCCACTAAGAGCACCACAAGAGCTCCATTATGCTCTCCCTTAAATAAAAAAAAAGTTTTTTTTAAGTTACTGGTATAAATGTATTAAAAATATACACCTAAAACACAATTTTACATTTGCAAATATATGAATGTGAAAGAGTACCAAGAACTGGGAGGAAGGGAAGGAGAAGGCTTGCTTAAATAAACTGTATGAAATCTCAGCACTTTGGGAGGCCAAGGCAGGTGGATCACATGGTCAGGAGATCAAGACCATCCTGGCTAACATGGTGAAACCCCGCCTCTACTAAAAAAAATACAAAAAATTAGCTGGGTGTGGTGGCACGCTTGTAGTCCCAGCTACTTGTGGGGCTGAAGCAGGAGAATCACTTGAACCCAGGAGGCAAAGGTTTCAGTGAGCCAAGATTGCACCACTGCACTCCAGCCTGGGCGACAGAGCAAGACTGCGTCTCAAAAAAAAAAAAAGAAAGAAAGAAAGAAACTGTATGCCGGCCAGGTGTCGTGGCTCACGCCTGTAATCTCAGCACTTTGGGAGGCCAAGGCAGGCAGATGACCTGAGGTCAGGAGTTCAAGATCAGCCTGAACAACATGGAGAAATCCCATCTCTACTGAAAACACAAAATTAGCCAGGCATGGTAGCACATGCCTGTAACCCCAGCTACTCAGGAGGCTGAGGCAGGAGAATCACTTAAACCCGGGAGGTGGAGGTTGCAGTGAGCCGAGATCACACCACTGCACTCCAGCCTGGGCAACAAGAGCGAAACTCCATCTCAGGAAAAAAAAAAAGAAACTGTATGCCAAGACAGTGGATTAGAACTAAAGGTTTTCCATTGTGGAAGGCTGTGTAGCAATTCCTCAAAGACCTAAAGAAAGAAACACCATTTACCCCAGCAATCCCACTACTGGGTATATACTGAAAGGAATGTAAATCATTCTGTTATAAAGACATATGCAAGCATATGTTCACTGCAGCACTATTTACAATAGCAAAGACATGGAATCAGCCTAGATGCCCATCAATGATAGACTGCATTAAAAAAAAAAAAAAATTGTGGTACATATGCACCATGGAATAGTATGCAGCCATTAAAAAAAAATAAGAAGATCATGTTCTTTGCAGGGACATGGATGGCATTGGAGGCCATTATCCTTAGCAAACTTATGCAGGAACGGAAAAGCAAATACCGTATGTTCTCACTTATAAGTGGGATCTAAATGATAAGAACACATGGACACATAGAGGGGAATAACACACACTGTGGGAGGTGGAGGGTGGGAGAAGGGAGGAAGAGAATCAGGAAAAATAACTAATGGGTACTAGGTTTAATACCTGGGTGATAACCTGTACAATAAACCCCCATGACACAAGTTTACCTATGTCACAAACATGCACATGTACCCCTGATCGTGAAACAAAAATTAAAAAAAAAAAACTAAAGGTTTTCATTATAGAACATTCACTTGGAACTTTTTTATTGCTACAAAAACATTATATAACTTAAACTATTTTTTCAAAAACTCTAACATTCAGACAGAAAGTACATTCTGTGCAACACAAAATTATCTTCATTATGAAAATTGTATATATATTGATTTTACCTTTTTATTGGCAACATCTGTCAACTCCACAAAATTCTTCAATTTGATATCAAAGTCACGTAGAAGTTTCCATTGATCTCCTTCAATTCCTACACCTGCCTTTTTAATTGCTTTATTTTCAAGCAACATTTTTAATCCCTGGGGAAAAACTGTAACATTTTCTTGTTATTTCTGTAAGTTCTGTCAAGTATGATGGATTTATGTCCTACTTCTTATACATACCAGGTTTACGTTTAAATGTGTATTTAACAGTAATCTTAAATTCAGAAACATATTCACCTTGAGTATGTCTTAACTAAAGCAAATGGTCCTGATTGATAAATGACAAGAAAAAATAATCAGTTTCAATGCCACTCCTGCTAGCAATAGCAGTATATATCCTGGTCAGTTAGCCCCTTAACATTTCAGTTTTCTCTTCTCTAAAACAGAAAAAATGTCAATGCCTCACAGGTATGTTGTGAAAATTAAATAAAACAAGGAATGCGAGTGAATCAGGTAGAACATAAATACTTAAATAAATTTAAGATAATGAGAGAATGGCCAGCTAATAAAAGAACTTAATTTTATAGGGATAAAGTTGACATATTACAATTATCAGCCATAAAAAAATGAAATGAAGAGACACCAACCTGACATGGAAGAAATGTGGAACAAGTAACATTTGCTCTCAGAAACACACAACTGAATTAGCGCAACTTTGCCAAGTTTCCCTTTATTGTATAATGGTGGCCACTCCATGTCAAATCCCACGACATCCCCATCTGATAGACTCATGCTGAGGGGGGAAAAATCGTGTAAATTAATTACGTTAAAATTTTAAACTTCTGTGTAATTAAAGACATAATTCAAAAATTAAAAGGCAATCACAGATAAGTTATCTGCAGTACATACAACTGATAATGAACAGCCAGAAAATATGTAAAATTGCTTGAAAAAAAGTAAGAAAAGACAAATTATTCAGCAGAAAAATAGAGAAAAATATGAACAGGTAATTCCCAAAAGAAAATCCAAATGACCTATAAATCCAAAAGATATGGCCAGGTTTGGTGGTTTACCCCTGTAATCCCAGCACTTTGGGAAGTCAAGGCAGGAGGACTGCTTGAGACTAGGAGTTTAAGACCAACCTGTGCAACACAGCATGTCTCTACCAAAAAAAAAAAAAATTAAAAATTAACTGGGTGTGGTGGCACACACCTGTAGTCCCAGCTACTCAGGAAGCTGAGGCAGGAGGATCACTTGAGTCCAGGAGTTCAAGGTTAGCGTGAGCTATGATCACATCACTGCACTTCAGCCTGGGTAAAAGTGCAAGACCCTGTCTCCAAGAAAAACAAAAATAAAAAATAAATTTTAAAAATCCAAAAAGAAATGTGAAGACACTGCTTCTCACTAGAAGTCAAAGAAATGCAAATTAAGTCTACATGATTTCACATCTATCTGACTGGTAAAAATTAAAGTTTCAGAATACCAAGTGTTAAGAGGATATCTATCAGTGGGGAATGTATAAATTGGTAAAATCCTTTTGGAAGAAAACTTTGACAATGACAATATCTAGTTGAAGGTGCATAAACACTATGACCTGGCAAGTTTTGTCACAAATAAATGAAACCCTCAGAAACAAAGAGACATGTTTAAGAATGTGCATTGCAACACTGTTCCTACTGGCAAAACTTAGAACCAAACTAAATTTCCATTAACAAGAGAATGGACTGAACCAGCTGTTGCATAAGGAAATATTGTAAGACACAACAGTTAAAATGTAACTATACAGATCAACAAGAAAAATTCTCAAAAACATAGTGTTGAGTAAAAAAGACAAGTTACAGAGTACACATAGTTTGTTAGCCTTTTTTGAAGTTTTTAAATGGGCAAAATAACATTATATAATATTTTCAGATATAAAATTATTAAGTACTATCATAAAAAACATGTGAGCAGCCAGTGGCTCATGCCTGTAATCCTAGTGCTTTGAGAGACCAAGGCAGGAGGATCACTTGAAGCCAGGAGTTCAAAACTAGCCTAGGCAACATAGTGAGACCCTGTCTTTAAAAAATATAAATAAATAAATTAGCCAGGCATGGCAGCACATACCAGTAGTTCTAGCTACTTGAGAGGCTGAGGCGAAAGGATCACATGAGCCCATAAGGTTGAGGCTGCATTGAGTATGATCTCACCACCGCACTTCAGCCTGGATAACAGAGCAAGACCCTGTTTTTACTAAAAAGGAAAAAAAAATGCATGAAACTCATAGAAGTTATCTCAGAGGGGCACAGGGGGAGAATCAGAAAGAACAAACATGGGGCTTCAGCTATATTTTAATGTTTCATTTCTTGATAAAAGAACTGAAGAAAACAGGCCAGGTGCAGTGGCTCACACCTGTAATCCCAACACTTTGGGGGGCCAAGGCAGGCAGATTGCTTGAGTCCAGGAATTCAAGACCAGCCTGGGCAACATGGCAAAAAACCCATCTCTATAAAAAAATACATATAAAAATTATCCGGGCGTGGTGGTGCATGCCTGTAGTCCCAGCTACTCAGGAGGCTGAGGTGGGAGGATTACTTGAGCCCAAGAGGCAGAGGTTGCAGTGAACCAAGATCACACCACTGTCACTCCAGCACGAGCAACAGAGTAAGACCCTATTAACAAAAAAAAAAAAAAAAATTTGAAGAAAATTAAGATTTGATAAACAAAGTGGGAGGAATATGCATATTTATTATATTGTTATCTATTGTTGTTGATACTTGCTTATTTAATAGTTGTTAAAAAATTGAAAATATATTTAAAAAATAAAAGAAACTCAACTTCTGCTTCAGACCAACATTATAATGAGGCCAGACTCACCCTCCCACCAAAAACAAATCTAAACTTGGACAAAACATATAAAACAACTGTTTTGGATACTAGACAACAGGCAGTACAGGACTTCCAAGGGAAGGGAAATGAAGGGTGAACCTTACAGTTGCCCCACATTCTTCCTGGGACCCACTGCAGACAACAGAACAGGGAAAAGAATCACAAGAAGAGCACTGAGTTGGGGAGACAGAGTTCAGAGCCCTGGAAACTGAAAGACCTGGAACTCCCAGGGTAGAGTTCTGGAGAGGAGGAAGTTAGGCAGGAAGAGCGCTCCAGAAATCTTCCTAAGGGACTCCTTTGGTCTTTGCAGAATACGAAGACAAGCATGCATAGACCATAACTCTATAGGGCCGGACAAACAACCATAAGCTGAATGATTCTCAGGACGGACTTACACAAAGGTAAGAGGCATTAAAGCTCTGAAAAGTCAGAGAACAGATGGCTGATCACCAGAGGCAATCAACAAAGACTCCAGAAGGGTCACATCTTATTAGAAGGCTAAATTACCCTTAGACTAAAGGCAAATGTGGACCTTCCCTGATCAAGCTTGAAAACAAGCCTCAAAACATAAAGTTGATCTTCAAGTAACTTAGATGTCTGACAAAGTTCCTTTCGTTAAAGGAAAACAATAAAATCTAACATTCCACAAAGTAAAATCACAATGCCTAATCTAAGAAAAAAAAAATTAACAGCTGTAAGAATAAACAGGAAAATATAACCCAAAACCAGGAGAAAAATCATCCAACAGAAAGAAAAAAATCCTAGAATAATGGAATTAACAGACAAGTACATTAAAACAGCTATTAAAAATATGCTAAATATATTCAAGAATTTCAAAAGAAACACGAATAATGAGAGCTAAAATGGAAAAAAAAAAAAAAAAAAAAAAGAAACACGAATAATGAGAGCTAAAATGGAAAAAAAAAAAAAAAGAACCAAATGGAACTTCTAGAGATAAACAAAATAATGTAGTATCTAAATAAGGAAATTCACAGGATGGTATAAATAGACCAGACACTACAGAAGAAAAAAATATAAGTGAACTTGAAGACATAGGAAACGAAACTATTGAAGCTATTCAAAATGAAGCACAGAAAGAAAAGGAAGAAAGAAAAAAAGACTAAAAGGAAACAGCCTCAGTGGCCTGCGACACAGTATCAAGCAATCAAACTTGTGTGTACTAAGAGTCCCAGAAAGTGAAAAGAATAACAGGATAGGAGGAAAAAAGATCTGAAGACATTTTTCAAATTTGATTAAAGGTATAAGTCCACAGATCAAAAAAATTCAATGAACTCCAAGCCAAATAAACATCAACCACATTACACAAGGGCACAGCATAATCAAATTGTTGGAAATCTGTGGTAGCAAAAATTTAAGGTATCCAGAGGAAGGGAAAGCAAACACAAAAACTCTGCCTGCCTTTTATAAAATACATAGAAGTCATCAAAACTACAATTCTTCAAGTCACTTTTGCTAATTGCCTTCAGAAATGCCATACTGTAGCAATGCTGAAGGTAAAATGGTAGAGTTAATATGTAATCATAAACAACAGATTTTACCTCCTCTGTGAAACTAATTCAGTATAATGAATCCCAAAGTGGCCAGATAACTATAGTAGAAGTAAAAACACTTGAATGTTATTTCTAGCTTATATCTACACCAGTAGACCATTAATAAATAGCTTAACTTACCTCTGCCTTTTGTTTGTTTGTTTGTCTGAGACAGAGTCTTGCCCTGTTGCCCAGGCTGGAGAGCAGTGGTGTGATCAAGGCTCACCGCTGCCTCAACCTCTTGGGCCCAAAACCTAGGCCTCCTGAGTAGCTAGGGCCACACACACCTGGATACTTTTTAAATTTTTTTTATAGAAATGGGGTCTTACTATGGCTGGTCTCCAACTCCTGGGCTCAAGCGATCCTCCTGCCTTGGCCTCCCAAAGTGTAGGGATTATAGGCATTAGCCACTGTGCCCAGCACCTCTGCTTTTTTTAACTCAATATGTAACAAATTTTTTTCCTTTTTTTAAAGAAAAAAAAAGACAGGTATAACAACTTCAAAAAAGATCTGAATGAATTCCTTATTACTTCTGTTTTATGCTTTGAGAGCCTTGGATTGCATTATTGCAGTCCTAATTTTACAAGGCAACCTTTAAAAATACTAACAGACATTTCTGTTTTTTGTTGGTTTGCAGGTTTGTTTCTTGTTTTTTTTTTTTTTTTTTTTTGAGACGGAGTCTTGCTCTGTCGCCCAGGCTGGAGTGCAGTGGCACAATCTTGGCTCACTGCAACCTCCGCCTCCCAGGTTCAAGCAATTCTCCTGCTTCAGCCTCCTGAGTAGCTGAGACTACAGGCGCCCACCATCACACCTGGGTAATTTTTTGTATTTTTAGTAGAGACGGGGTTTCACCGTGTTAGCCGGGATGGTCTCAATCTCCTGATCTCGTGATCCACCCACCTCGGCCTCCCAAAGTGCTGGGATTACAGGTCTAAGCCACCGTACCTGGCCTCTAATGTTTAGTTAGAACATTTTTTAAGGATCATTTGTTAGAATTGTTGCTAATTAAACACAACAGAGCCAATCACAGCCGCTATTCAATATTACTATGTTGATATTTTTAATGAAATATAAAGGCGCATTTAAAGGTTGAATAATTTTTGCATTTTTTCCCTAAATTGGTAAAATAAACACAATATATTCAATAGCTCTATATATAACATCTTAAGTACTAAAAGTTAAAAAAAACTGTCATGCTCACTTCAGCAGTACATACACTAAAAAAGTTAAAAAAACTGTCTAAAGTAATAGAAAAGCATACGCATGAAAAAAACTGACAGATTACAAATTAATTCAGTGACTATTTTTTATTTGAAACGTAAAACTTGGTGAGAGTCTATACATAGAAATAATTATCTATTGAACACACACCTCAACTATAAAACTCAGTATATTCACAAATATTACATTATTACCATAATAGTACCTTCTAAGGGTCCAAATTCAAATGAAATCAGGAAATTCAAATCACTTACCAAATATCTTCTGACAGGAAAGAGCAATCACTAGCGTCATAACTATACACAATGGATCCAGTGAATTCTAAGAAGGGGAGGTCGTCTTCAAAAACACTCTTCCGAGCACATGCCTTGAGTTTAGTAAATTTCAAAAGAGGCACAAAGTTCACATCAAATAACAAATGTTGACTGAAATAACAAAGTTCACTGAAGCATTCTATTTATAGTTCTAAGTTTTATCAATTAATGTTTTATAAACTAATGAAGTCATAAAGAAAACTAAACAAAGAAAAAGTCATCCCATTGTAAAATTATTTCTCCTAACAAGTTTATCTTCAAACCTCTAATCCCACTTTCATAAAAGCATTTATTTTCCTGAGTTTTTTTTTCTGGTAATTATATTCGTATTGTAGTTGTAAGAATAATGTTGCCTTAAAATGCTTAAGGCTGGGTGGCAAACAAAAAATTCAACAAAGGTAATGTTGTCTAAATTATCTGAACTAGAACAAACTGGTAAAGTCAACCATGCAAACTGAATATAAAAAGAGAAAATATACAGTAAGAATTCTCATTTTGTAAACCCAATTAAAGTTTATTCCAGTTTACCCTTTCAACAACTAGGTCCTGGTGCATTTAGACAACAGCAACTCTGACCTAAACAATGACTTGAAGTTTACAAGTAACAACTGACTCTTTGCACAGTCAAATACAAATTAAATTTCCCACCTGAAAGAATAGTCAATAAACAACATACCTTTCTTTCTTCTACAGCACATCTTTTATTCTGCACATTCATCCATTCAGGACATTTCCGCTGCCGTGAAGTTGTTTCCAATTTTTTTTCATTCATCTTTGAAATGTCCTATTTGCAGAGTCCAAAAAAACAATGTCTTCATGGGTAAATACAAAACAATATCTGAAAAAAATTGAGAGGTAGTACTGTCGATATGAATGAAAACCAAACATACATATCTAAAGTAAGTTATGACACCTAGGTCCAAGCATAAGTTACAAGAGCTAGAATTACAAAAGAAAACAGATACAATATGCTGCATCTAATAATTATACGTTTAGTATTTCTTCCTCTTAAAACCAATCAGCCATTTTAATTGACTTGTATAATTCTGACAGTTTCAAAATTTTTTTATTTTTTTATTTTTTTTAGACAGTTTCAAAATTCTATTATTCTATGACTTTGATTCTTAAGAATAACCTCACCTCACTATGAATGAAAATCCTTGAGTATATGAATTATTATGAATTCCTGACATTTTAAATTTTCTACATGATTATTCTGTCTTAAGATCTAAGTAAATTCAGCAAAACTATTAGATTTATTCACAAGTCTACTTAAAGATTTAATTTTGAAGACAGATAATAGCTCTTCTACATTAAGGATTTTTATTTTGCTCCCCGCCTAGTAAGTGAACAAATTTCCCTAAGAATGAGTTTTTTAGAGGATTTTTAAAAAATCTGTTAATATCTTTGAGGGCACCCCTCAATGTAAACCAAAATTCAAGTATAATTAAAGAAAATACAGTGAATAAGAATCTTCCAAAGGTGATGTGTGCATTAAAAATAATAATAATAATAACATATTTGTTTTGTTAATAGTAAAATGGATCCGTACCCTGATATGACTCATACTAAATTGAAATAGCCTTAGCTCAAGGCTTAGTTCTTAGTAAATTCCTCAAACTTCAACCTTAGTTCCCATTACTTTAGCTTTCTAATAAGGAGGTAGCAGTTTTTTTGTTTTTTGTTTTTTGTGTTTGAGATGGAGTCTTACTGTGTTGCCCAGGCTGGAGTGCAGTGGCATGATCTCGGCTCTCTGCAAGCTCTGCCTCCTGGGTTCACGCCATTCTCCTGCCTCAGCCTCCTGAGTAGCTGGGACTACAGACGCCCATCACCACGCCCAGCTAATTTTTTGTATTTTTTAGTAGAGAGGGGGTTTCACCGTGTTACCCAGGATGGTCTCGATCTCCTGACCTCATGATCTGCCCACCTCAGCCTCCCAAAGTGCTAGGATTACAAGCGTGAGCCACCACGCCCAGCCAAGGAGGCAGCAGTTTTTAATGTAACACTGAAGAGTCTCATGATGAAACAGGATGTTAATGTTAACTACACTAACTATTTATGATTTGAGGATAGTCTGTTGTATTTGATATTTAACAATATAAATTCTGACAAAATTAAACAATATGCAGCAACTATCCCAAGCATGAATCAGAAACTGAAAATACTGATAATTTATGGAACAAAAAAATTTAAAAATGACTTTATCAAACAAATTTTCCATTTAGAACAAACTCCATCACTATTGTGCATTGGGAAGGAAAGGGTTAACAGAGCAGGTTTGTAACTCATTCTTTAACCACTGGGGGAGAGAGAATGAAAGACCTCCACCAAGGTTCCCAGTAAACATCCCAATGACATCAAACCAGAAGGCAGCTTACTAAGGGTCTTTATTAGTAGAAAAATACCAAACAGTCCATATCTAGAAAACGTTAGCAAGAAAGAGTTCAACTATCTAGATTGTTTATTGTTAATGAGCCTGGAGATTTTTTATTGTTAATGAGCCTGGAATTACGGATTTATTAATTTATGCTTGAAAATGTGGGGTAGTCAAATAAAGCACACAATTACAAAAAATAATACAGGAGTCCCAATATCAAAACAACTTCCTTTGTGCAATGTTTTTGCACATATTGCTTAAAACTAGTGTGTTAATACAAAACCACAACGCGTCCTAATGCAGAAGAAAGGTACATTTTTGTAATTTGTTTCTCACGGTTTGGGACTCAAAAAAAGAATGTTCTATCTGCAATTGGTGATTGCTTATATTCACTGAATCATGATCAAAGTTTGCCGATGGGTACAACTCAACTCTTGGGGTTGCCACATGCATCATATGTAGTGAAAAAATATGTCAAATACATATGCTTTATTAACTGTAAAGCATTTTATATATGTCACTGGTTATCAATAAGTGTATATTTTGTCACAAATTCAAAATCCTCGACAGGAGAAGTCAAAAGTTGATCCCAGATTATATATGTAAAATCAGTTCTTAATCTTAAAATATATATTTATAAAGCTGGAAAACAAGTTTCTGCTATATGTAGAGTAGGTCTCATTGGCAAAATGCCAGAAAACAGAGGTTTCCACAAGTAACACAAACTTTATAAAAACACCTGTAGACTTCTGAAATTTTGTAAGTAATTCATTTACACTGCCAAAACAGAAATAAACTTCAATAACTCTTTCCTTCTATCTATAACACTAAAATCATTTTAATTCGAAATATGTAATTTTTAGATGTAAATGCTCTTTTGCATGCAAAATTCTATCTAGATACTTCCAGGCAAAGAATTTGAATGTAAATTTGTTTACAAACCTAACATCTTTGTCAAATTTACTTATATCTTGGGATAGATAAAAAGCACACCGAAAATTAATGTTGTGGAATAACTTGCAATAGGGAAATCCTTTACCATACATGAGGATTGTAATTCCTGACGAGGTAAAGGTTATTCCTGGTCAAATTCACAGTATAAAATAATTTTTTATTTACATACGTACTCGTTATGTCATTCAGCATGTATGACTTTGACATGTCTTTTTCTAAAATCACATGTTTTAGCTTCTGCACAGCAAATCAGTGTGAACAGACAACCTACAGAATGGGAGAAAATTTTTGCAATCTATCCATCTGACAAAAGTCTAATATCCAGAATCTACAAGGAACTCAAACAAATTTACAAGAAAAAAAAAATCCTATTAAAAAGTGGGCAGAGGACGTGAACAGACACTTCTCAAAAACAGACATTTATGCAACCATGAAACATGAAAAAAAACTCAACGTCACTGATCAGTAGAGAAATACAAATCTTTTTGGTATACAAATCAAAATCACAATGAGATACCCTTTCATGCCAGTCAGAATGGCGTATATTAAAAAGTCAAGAAACAACAGGTGCTGGCAAGGCTGTGGAGAAATAGGAATGCTTTTACACTGTTGGTCGGAATGTAAACTAGTTCAACCATTGTGGAAGACAGTGTAGTAATTCCTCAAAGACCTAGAACCAGAAATACCATTTGACCCTGCAATCCCATTACTGAGTATATACCCAAAGGAATATAAATCATCCTATTATAAAGATATAAGCATATGTATGTTCACTGCAGCACTATTCACAATAGCAAAGACATGGAAACAACCCCAATGCCCATCAATGACAGACTAGATAAAGAAAATATGGTACATATGCAATGGAATACTATGCAGCCATAAAAAGGAAGAAGATCATGTCCTTTGCAGGGACATGGATGGAACTGAAACCCATTATCCTCAGCAAACTAACAAAGGAATAGAAAACCAAATACCACATGTTCTTACTTGTAAGTGGGAGCTGAACAATGAGAATATATGGGTAACGACACACACTGGGTCCTGGAGGTGCGACAGCATCAGGAAAAACAGCTAATGTATGTGGGGCTTAATACCTAGGTGATAGATTGATAGGTGGGGCAAACCACCATGGCACACATTTACCTATGTAACAAACCTGCACGTCCTGCACATGTATCCTGGAACTTAAAATAAAATTATCTTTTTTAAAAAACATGTATTTTATAATTTCATAATGCTTCATATTGTACCTTTAAAGGATTTTAAACCCCCCTTTAAAATAACGTATTATGACTTGCTTTGGACTTTTCCTGAAATCTTGTCTATCTACCACTATCTACAATTTTTCAACCTTTATCATTATTTTAAAGGCTGTCTGGAATTTTTGTTGTTGTTGTTTTGTTGCTTAATTTTGGTTTTGGCCAGGCACAGTGGCTCATGCCTGAAATCCTAGTACTTTGGGAGGCTGAAGCAGGAGGACTGATTGAGGGCAGGAGTTCAAGACTAACTTGGTCAACATAGTGAGATCCCATCTCATATTAAAAAAAAAATTGTTTTTTATTTTGAACGGCTTAGTCGGAATATGTTTGTCTTTCAGTATGGAAATGAAAATTAATCTCATTCACAGGTGGTATAAAAAGTTGTTTTCCTTTTCACCTTACTTTCATTACTTTCTTCAGTTTCCTCTTTCTCTTTTTCCATTTTTTTCCGACTTGATGAAATTATCATGCATTCCCCTTTTCCTCATTATTCATGTTAAAATGCACTGGGTTTATGCTACACTCTACTCCTGACCAAGACTTTTTAACAATATTTTCTTCGAATTCTACATAGCAACCACTACAAAGAAGCAAATGGCAAAAGAGAAGGCTTTGCTCTCATAGACTGAAAACTCCTTTTTCACCATTAACCAGTATTCCAACAACTTAGTCTCTTCAAATTGTATGTATTTCAAGGGTGCAAAAATTCTTTAAGTCTAATAGCTTCTCCTTTTCTTTAATTAGGAAATATGTTAATTTATTCAGATGATTTAAGTAAGCTTTGAGTAAACATGAACTTTTTTATATCAAGTATTTCAAAATAATACTAAGGCTTTGTCATAGACACACACTGACTTTCCTCTACTAGCACTATTAATTCTTCTTTAGGATTCAAATAACACCAATTAAACATCACTTATAAAACCATTTTAACTTCACTTTTCCAAAGCTGAATTTTTGCTCTGAATCCATAAATTCTGTCATATACCTTAACGTATTTTCCACACGATCATTGCATTTTTTTATAGAGTGAATTCAAGCACTCAAAATGTCAGTGAAGGATACCACTTTTTGAAGCCAATAACTACACTTCAACAAATCTGCAAAGTAAGAATCACTCACATGGAATAATTTAAATGTTTCCTTTTCGCTTATAAACCTTCCTTTGGACTGTCCACATAATCAGTAATAAAATAGCTCATCGCATTTCTTCACCTAAAGGTGAAAAGAAGGTACTATAGGAGCTTGGATTTAGTTAGGCTCACCATTTGAATTTTTAATGTAATCATTTAATGTGAAATTCCAAACCACAGGCAAGTTTTAATTTACAACTGCTTCTGCATGAATAAGACAATCTGTTACTTGGAATAAAGTTTTAGATTGAACTTAATGGAAAGCTTTTATATCTTCCTGTCATTACCTGTCCCAAACTTCCACTCTGTTTCCATAGTATCTTGTACGTTTCAAAGTATTCATTTATCTCTTCGAATATTTCATCCCCAGTTGGTTTGGGAACTTCTCTTTGCCAAGCAAATAATGTCTTCCAGTTCTTCAGGGATTCTATACAGTCTTCAAACTGAGAATCATTACAAAAGTTTATGAATTCATATCTGAAATGAATGCCTTTTTGATTAAATAATCTTCTGGATCAGTGTTGTGTTTATGTCATTCCACAAATCTTCAATGTATCTTCTAATAGAATAATTGAAAATGGCAGCTCTTCAATTTCCTTTGCCTCATTGGTCTCAAACATAGTGTTCCAAACAGGCAGGAAAAAAATAGCAGCCTCAGCAACCCAGCGAGGTACCTTGGATTCATTAATTGTGCAACCCTATAACTAGCTTCTTGAGCTCAATCTGATTATCATGTTTATCAACCTCCTAATAATAAATTATGGCTAAATAATTAAGTATGGTACATCCATAAAACAACACTACACAATCATTAAAAATAACGTTCTTATAAATATTCAAGTGAAAAAAGCAAATTAAAAAATTAAGGAGCAGGAGCTCATGTGTGTAATCCCAGTACTTTGGGAGACCAAGACAGGCAGATGATTTGAAGTCAGGGGTCTGAGATCAGCCTGGGCATATGGCAAAACCCCATCTCTACTAAAAACACAAAAATTAGGGGGACATGATGGTGCATGCCTGTAATCCCAGTTACTTGGGAGGCTGAGGCACAAGAATCACTTGAGCCCAGGAGGCAGAGGTTGCATTGAGCTGAAATCTTGCCACTGCACTCCACCCTGAGCAACAGAACAAGACTGTCTCAAAAAGAAAATTAGACTCTAATTGTATAAACTAAATACGCATGTATGTTTGTGTGTAAGTCTGGACCAATGTATACCAAAACATTAGTGGTTATCTCACAATTGCAAATGGTTTTTCCTATTCTTCTTTATACTTTTCTATCTATTCTAACTTTTCTCTAAGAACATGCATTCCTTTTAACAATCAGGGGACAAAAGTATGTCAATAAAATGAAAAAGTAATTTTTTAATGAATAATCAAGGCTACATTTTTTCATGCTATAGAACAAGGGCCAGCAAATTTTTTCTCTAAAGGGCTATATGGTAAATATTCTAGGCTTTACGGGCCAGATGATCTTTGTTAAAACTACTGAAGTTTGTCACTATAGCACAGAAGTCATAAACAATACTTAAGCATAACAATGTTACAATGAAATTTTACCTACAGACACTGAAAGCTGGATTTATTTAAATTTCATAAAATATTATTCTTCTTTTGACTTTTCAACTACTGAAAAATGTAGAAACCATTTAGTACATAGTACAAAAACAAGCAGCAAGTCAAACACGACCCACTGGACACCTTACCAACTTCTACTACAGAACACAGATAAAATGCTCTAAAACTGACAGTTCAAGTCTGGCGTTATTAACAACCCAATGTAGTGATTTTTAATCTCCATAATGCATTCTAAAATATCAATAAGATATGAAACTTCTCGGTGAAGGCTTTTTGATAAAATAGTTGCAAAATGGTCCTCATGACAGCTAAATGAGTGGACCTACTCCATAAGGTTGGTAATATTAGTCAATTAAATGCTAAGAGATTATCTGTCAAAACTGTGAACTCTGTTTTGGAAGAAATTCATCTTAAGTGATTCTATTTGACAGCATTTAGATATTGGGACAAGTTGTCTGCTGAAGTCATTTCTAATTCATGTCAATAGAAATCACGCCAGTAAGATTTTAGTTAGAACAAATTTAGAAAAATTAAGACCAATTACATTCCAAATTAGCTAAGAAAGCGTAGTTTTTTAATCACTTAACTTTTAAACCATACTCTACATCACTCTGATAAGAGTAGAAATTCACCTCAAGAGAATCGCATTTTCCACTCAGAATAGTGTCATCTTCTAGAAAATAGACAGATTTAATACCAGTCTCAAGAGGCCAGTCTCAAGACAAAGTTGGGTTTTGGTGGATGAACTCAGATATTTCTTTGTTCATAAAACCTCTAACTAGGTAAGGAAATTAATACCTACTGTTACCATGGTAACTGACTTCCCTAATTGCTTGAGGGCTAAACTGAATAAAGTATCCCACTCTTTTTGAAAAGCACTAAAAAAAAAAAAAAAAAAAAAAAAAATTGTCAAGTTATATGACACATACAGATAATAATCTGAAGTTGAGGAAAAAATTATTAGTTAAATAATGCAATGCTTAACTCTGCTAGCCAGTTACAGGGTTTAATGTGGACAAATTTCCACTTACTATTTAAAACAGTTCAATTCTATTTTATTCAAAATATGTAAAGGTTCATGTGATGAAATACACTGTTTTATAAATACTTATTACAATAAAAATGCAAGAATATTTATAATTACTCTGAAATTTGCTAACAAAATATTCTAAAAGAACAGTTGCAATACTTAAGTTATAATTTTTCACACTGAGCATGTATACAAATTTTACAAATATCCATTGAATTTCACAATGTTTCTCTGAGGAAGAAAGCTGTATCTACATCACTTTGTACAAAGGAAAACTAATAACTAAGACTAGCTGATTTTGCAAAAGTTATGCAGACTGCTCTAGCGTTGAAAATTATACTATGAAGAAGCAGGAAGTAGAGTGGAAAGAAGTCTGGACTGAAAGTCAGAAAACCTAGGTTCCAATGCTGCTTTGTGTCAAAAAAGAAAAAAAAAAGTATCCAAAACTTAGACAGAGAGAGGGCAGTAGGTCATTTCAATGTCATATAGGAGCACAAGCTCACCCAACGATTATCAGTATTTCATTAGGGGACATATCTTTATTTGACTGGTTATTTATTAATAATTTTAAAACTCAGACTCTAATATCCACATGTTAAATAATAAATTTTGGTCTCATAAAGGTGTAACTGAATCCTGTCGAGTAAAAAAGATAACCTCAAAGTCTATGGTTTTTATTGCCCTGTAACACAGCTTTGTATCTAACCTAGCAATCTTATTCCCAACTTTTTCCTCCAAAGTCTATATTTAGCTTTGCACCTCTCTGAACCAAAGCTGTCATCCTGCTGGTTCCCTCATTAACACGACACATATGACATGTGTTCTTTCTATATTTGTACAAGAATTATCTTTAAAATATTTGGAAAATTCTGCTTTGACACTTGGTCACTTAGTATCCATGTGACCTTGGACAAGTCACTTTATTTTTCTAAATTTTCATTGCCTCATTTGTAAAATGAGATTATGTTCCCATTATTATATTATCTGTCCTATGATATCATATCATTCCTATATATTATAATATTTGCTTTCTTGACCACAAGATTAACGTAAAGATAGACAGCAATACACATGATGTCACTTCTTTTCAACTATAATTACACATGAGTTGGAATGATGACAGGACTAGTGACAGGTTTTTACTTCTATTGTACCTCATTCCCTATAGCATACTGGGATCCCGTTAGAGAGGTCAAGAATCTGTAGGTACAGATAAAAATAGCCAATCCATATGAATTAGATAAGATATATAAATTCACTGACAGCTAATTAAGCACTGAAGTACTTTATAGGTAGAATATTCTTTTAAATTACAAATTCAAACAAAGAAGAGAAAATGGATTCATTTATCCAATGCTTCTTTCTTACCCATTGGACCTCACTCAAAAAAAGTATTGAATTTCGAAACACATCTCTTTTTTTTTTGAGACAGAGTCTAGCTCTGTTACTCAATCATAGCTCACTGCAGCCTCAACCTCCCCAGGCTTAAGCAGTCCTCCCACCCAAGCCTCCCAAGTAGCAGGGACTACAGGACTACAGGCATATGCCACCATGTCCAGCTAATTTTTATATTTTTTGTAGAAATGGAGTTTCACCACATTGCCCAGGCTGGTCTTGAACTCCTGGCCTCAAGCAATCTTCCCTACCTCAGCCTCCCAATGTGCTGAGATTACAGGCGTGAGCTACCGTGCTGGGCCTATTTTCTTTCTCTTTAACTATACTGCACAAACTATATTTAGGAGGTTTCCAACTATAGTCTGACAACAGAAATTCATATACTCATCTAACTTTTCATGTGTGGAAAAGAATATTAAAAAGAGATTTCAAGGATAAGTTACAAGATTGGATTAATAAGTGCTTTCCAAATATTCTGACACAGAAAGATTACAAAACCAAAGCAGCTTAAGTACTCCAGCAACTCAGTTTGGTGGTCAACACCCTAATTTTGATTAGAATCTTTTGGCTTCACCAACACAATTATGTTATTTTTACTGAGAAGCAGCTTCTAGTCAAAAAAGTCTTTCATTTTTAACAAAAAACGCAATAAACTTTTAAAAAATTCTGGGCTTGATTTCTTTTATTATGTTACATATTTTCTGAAAATGTAACCTTGCACATTGAGTTTTTATACTTACCTATATACTAGTAACTAATTTATACATCTGTATACCCACACATGCATATATACACACACACAGACTGTGTATCTAGATACATAAACATGTAAATAATCTATAGTTTATTGCAGAAGATATCATTTATAAGGTATTCTCCTGTATGGTTTTTGAGAATTTCTTTCTACTTTTCTATGAACCAAAAGGAAGAAGAGGTAGAGGAAAACAGAGAAAAACCAAAGAATGCATGCCAAAGCCCTCATTAAATTCTCTAAAGAAGCTTTCAAGGCTTTCATGAATCTGCTACTACATTTCTGCTCATCTTAATTTCCCTCCAAACAGCCCAAGCAAGCAAACCAGAAAAGCTAAATAAAACCACCCATTCATATATTGGTTAACCATAGTAAGACGGTGTAAATTTAAAAGTAGTAGAATGATTTTTGAGAGACCTGTTTCTGTATAAGTATCTAACAATTTTTCCTAACTGTCAAATATTATATAAAGCACAATTTTGTACTAATAAAACCAAGTGAAATAAACTGTAAATGGAATCAAACAAATAAACACAATAAAACGCCATTAATTTTAGTTAGCAACAAGGGTAAAGGATAAAAGCCACGTTCTTTGCTGTGTCATAGTGCGAAGCCGCACTGCCCATAAACCAGGAACATCACTTGACCTGAACTGAATCCATGGCATAGCGAAGTGCTGTATAACTGGATTTCACTACCCAACTGAATAATTCATTATTTTTAATGAATTTCCTCTGTTCTCTAAGTTGCTATAGCCAGTCAGCTGAAATCAACCATTATAAACTGGGAAACTGCAGAGAAAGTTTTCAAGTAAGTCAATTTAAAAACTTGCTTAGGCTGTCTATTTTTCCTTTTATATTTATTACTGTTACTTTGTACGGCCTGAGATAAAATTTTATAGGACTCATTAGTAAGTGGATGTTGACAGTTGCCTTGCCAGCATCCGTTCCACCCTGGACCCTTTCTACAGTACCTATAAATTTCATTCAGGTAAAGATCAGTTACCCACAAAGCCAATGTTCAATATGTTTTAAGGAAGGTGTCCCACTCCCAGCCCACAGTAGAGCCAGTGGTCTAAAGGTAATCCAATTCCTCTTGCTGCAATGATGATTCGGAAACTCAGCCCTGGCTGAATGTAGTGGTACGTGCCAGTAATCTCAGCACTTTGGGAGGCTGAGGCAGGAGGATGGCTTGAGTCTAGGAGTTCAAGATCAACCTGGGCAACGTGGAGAACCCTGCCTCTACAGAAAGTACAAAAATGAGCCAGGTGTGATGGCACACATCTGTAGTCCCAGCTACTTGAGAGATTGAGGTGGGAGGATCGGTTGAGTCCAGGGGTTCGAGGCTGCAGTGAGCCATGATCGCGCCAGTGCACTACAGCCTAGGTGAGAGTGAGACCTTGTCTCAAAAAAAAAAACATAGCAAGAAAAAAAAAAAAAAATCTGGGGGTTATGGCACACACCTTTGGTCCCAGGTACTTGGGAGGCTGAGGTGGGAGGATCATGTGAGTCCAGGGGTTCGAGGCTGCAGTGAGCCAAGATCATGCCACTACACCCCAGCCTAGTCAATAAAGGGAGACCCTATGTCAATAATAATAATAATCACACACATACCTACAAATGTCTGCGAGGCATTCCCTGCCCATTAAACTCACAAATGTGTATGTGGAGGGGTGGGCATGTGGGAGGTGGGGAGGCTGGAAGGGGCTCCTCTTACTGTTGTCTGATTGTCTGATTTGCCTTTGCTCCCTATGGCACTTTTCTCCCCTTGTTTTCTTTTCTTGGAAATAGGTAACATACAGTTCCTGAGCCAAATTGTAGGCCAAAAGAACCACCTGTGCTTCCCAATGGTTCCCAATAACCAGAACCATTATTTTATGAACAGAGTTATTATTTTGCATGGTCTAACACCATGTTCTGTACTGTTTGCAGATCATAAAGATCCTTAATTCATACACGCCTATAGATGACTTTGAGAAGAGAGTGACTCCATCTTTTGTTCGCAAAGTACAGGTGAGATTCTTAAGGATGTGCCTTTTAATTTTTATCTCCTAACTATGGTATAAGATGTTGATATTTAATTAACATTACAGAAATCCAGGATTAAAGTACATTTACCCACATATACAAATGGAAGGCACCTAGCTCAAAGACAAGCAGGAAATTTTCCTGTGAAATTTTCAGAATCCACCTTAGTCCAGGTGGGAAGGGAATGAAAACACCAAAACCGTGATTCCCATGCTGTATTCCGTCAATATATCTTATTTCTTACCGATCTTTGAATACCGTGCAAGTGGGCCGAGGCTGAATGGAAACCGAGATGATTTTTCTTTTATAATCATTTGTATAACCATTTTTTCTTACATAATCCCTAAAGTTTCTCCCCTAAGGAACTCTAGGGCAGCACTTCTCCAAGTTTGGCTCAAGGATCCCTGGGAGTCCTTGAGACACTTTGAAGAGGGTCTGAAAACTCTTCCTTTTTCTGAATACATACCTGTGGATTTTCTAAATAGGTATCTGTGGATTTTCTAAATAGATACCTGTGGATTTTCTTCGTGTATTTCATCCAAAATAACGTATCACAACAGATTGAATGCAGAAGCAGATGTATATGATATGTTATATATATGATAATATGGCACATATATTAAAATATAGCATATATATGATTATATATGATATATTAAGTCAGACATTACAGGGATTTGCAAAAATAGAAAATACCATTTCTCACTAAATTTTCTTTGTTTTGGAAACTTATGTTTAACATGTATTGAGCTTATTTTAATGAATTAATAAATCATTTTAATTACTAATATGGCAAATACTGATAGTTATACCCATATACACAAAAGCTTTTGGGGCCTCAGTAATGTCTTAGTGTAAAGCAGTCCTGAGACCAAAAAGGTTGCAAACCCATGAATGAAGAAGAAAGATGGGTTCAATAAAAATGCAATACTTGAAATCTACTCATGTTTGACCTTAGAATTATGCCATGAGAATAGATTAGAATAGAAAACAGATTTATGGTCAGCTCATCCCATGGGAAATTAACTTCTGAAGTGAAACAGGGCTAGTTAATTGTTCATGAGAGCTGATCTGGAAGCCCGGGATAGCCTTTGGAATTGTGCTGTTGCTAAAAAGCTCTCATGTATGTCATTTCACGTGATGGTGCAAGGAGTTCTCCACTAGAGACGGTTGTGTTTTGCCTTGACTTTCAGGTAGCAGTAAAGCAGAACATGTTAGTTTCCTTACTCATTTTTCCTCTGATTCTGATTTCAGGCTCTCCTAAATAGCCGCGAGGATTCATCACAGCTGATGTTGGATACCAAATATCTCTTTCAAGTCACGTTTCCTTTTACCCCCTCTCCACATGCTCTGGAAATGATTCAGATCCCCAGCAGTTTCAAGCTAGGCTTTCTGAATAGGTTATAGCAGGAGAAAAAGTCAATGCAGTTTTTCCTCAAAAGCTAAGTGAAGATTCAATATGAGGGATGTGGTTTATTAATTGGCAATGGAAATTGGAATGTGATTTAAGGAAGAAAATAGACTTTTCTCAAATGGACCACATCATCTCTTACGCACAGTGACAGTGCTGCTGCTGCAATTTTGTAAGAATTCACACACACCAGCTGTCGTTGGAAAAGCCATGTCTCGCTCTCAAATCTCAGCTGGTTTTGACTGAAATTCCTGGAGGGCTCCTATTTTCTTCCACGTGCCTCTTGATCTGTTCTGTCTGTGGCAGGGCTCTACCAGGAGGGAGTGAGATCTGGGGACACAGTGGCTTCCAAGTTTTCTAAGGTTCATGTGAAGCCTGACTACATTTACAAAGCTGCAAGTGGATTCCAGGGCTCAGTCTTCCAGGGAATAATCCCATTTGGCCACCATGGCCTGCCAAGAGCTCTCTTGACCCATGCCTGCTGGGGACAGAAGGTTTTCATGAACTCATTTTACTGAAAATGCCCTACATTTAAAAATGTTTATTTTAGAAAAACTAGCCAGGCGTGATGGCGGACGCCTGTAGTCCCAGGTACTCGGGAGGCTGAGTTGGGAGAACAGCATGAACCTGGGAGGCAGAGATTGCAGTGAGCCGAGATCG
>NW_012115522.1:260035-274026 GCF_000951035.1 Colobus angolensis palliatus
AAAAAAAAAAAAAAAAACAGCATTGCCAAGTAGAAAGAGAAATGCATAAATTTTACAGTAAGACCAATTTAAGTATAGAAGGAAGACAGAAAGGTAAAAGTGGAGACTGGGTAAAAAAGAAACTGGAAAATTAACACACAATTCTGTTAAGCAGTCATAAATTTACCTAATGCAAATCTTCCATAGTAAGTTCAAATATAGTCTCTTCGGACAGGATAAGTTTATGCAATATGAATAAGAAGAAAAATCAGCAATTTTGTGATTGTGCAATTCCTGGAAGGAAAAAAGTTATCCTCCAGTCTAACTATTTTTCTACTGTACTTCAGAGACTCCGTTTTATGAATGAACAGCAAAAGCAAGTCAGGTACCAATAGGTGATATCTCCTGCTTCACATCAGAACTTCCAGGAGGAGCTACAAAGCTTTGATATACGAAGATCTCATACCTCTATCTTCTTGGTTTCAAAGACAGCTAAAGAGAAGGTGAATTTCTGCCCTCTGATGAGGAGCTAGCCTAAACACACTAACAGTAGAAGAGATCAGAAAAATGCAGACATAAGAACAATAGAGTCAGAAAGAAACAGACACTGGAAGTAGGCTCAGGAGGGAAGGTCATTGTTCTCCTTTTTTTGGAGAACATTAAATTATTCTAATTTCTTATTTCCCCATGAAGAAACTGTTCAAAAGCCATCCTCTTTCTTAATCCTCCCTCATATTAAGCATTTTATCAAAGAAAAAAACCACCTTTAAAAGAGTCTGATTGCTGTCACTAACCAGCTTTTACAAAAGATAAGCCTAATTTTTATCAAAGTTCCAAAGTCTCCTAAAATAAATAATTTTTCCACAGTATCTCTTTGAGGACAGGTAATTTTATCTATTTGTTTAACAGGAGCAAATAAGGTAACCAGATTCAAAATAAGGATACTCAAATTATTTTTATCCTAAGATAAATTATTATCCTATCTCATTTTTATATATGAGACAGAATTGAATACAATTATATCCAAGTCCAAATTATACAATTATATCCAAAATTGATATCCAAAATCAGTAACAGCAAAAATGACAACCTACCTGGGAATAAACCTAACATAAAATATATAAGATCCAGTTTAAAGACAACTAGCAAATTTTATTAAGACATTTAAAAAAGGACTGGATAAGACACACTGAGTTCCTGCATAGCCAGACCCAAAACTGTAAATATATTAATTAAATCAATACACTCAAGAAGCAACACCAAGAAAAAATGTCAGCAGAATTTTTCATCGAACCACATGAGTTTACATTAAAGTTCACTGGGAAGAGAAAATACTCAAGAGCAGCAAATTTTTTTTGGAAAAACAAGACCAACAAGGGAAAATTCACCCTACTAAATACGAAACTTTTAAAACTACAGTAATTAAAATAGTGTGTGCCAGGCGAGGTGGCTCACACCTGTAATCCCAGCACTTTCGGAGGCTGAGGCGGGTGGATCACCCGAGGTCTGGAGTTCGAGACCAGCCTGGCCAACATGGTGAAAACCTGTCTCCATTAAAAATACAAAAATTAGTCAGGCATGGTAGCGGGTGCTGTAATCCCAACTACTAGGGAGGCTGAGGCAGGAGAATTGCTTGAACCTGGGAGGCAGAGGTTGCTGTGAGCAGAGGTCACACCATTGCACTCCAGCCTGGGCAATAAGAGCAAGACTCCCAGTTAAAAAAAAAAAAAATTAGTGTGGAATTAGTGTAAAAATACAAAAACAGATCAGAATATAACATGCCTAATGCCATATAGAGAAAACCTTGAAGACTTCAGAGACTATGGAAGGTGGTGAATATGTTAATTTGTTTGACTACAGGAATCGTTTCACTATGTATACATGTATCAAAACATCACGTTGTACACCTTAAATACATACAATAAATAAAACTTGCCATGTTCAGAAATAGATCCATGTGAACATGGAAATCTGACATATGATGAAGGAGGCAGGTCTTGTCTTTGAGAAAGAACAAGTTATTCAATAAATGAGGCCAAAAAACTGGTTATAATTTTGATATATCATTATCAGCAAAAATTTAAAAGACTGACCATATGCAGTAATCACAAGAGAGAAGAAACTGGCATCACCATTTTGAAAGATGTTTCATAGAAGGCATCAAAATTTTAAATTTGCATAACCTTCAAGTTAGTAATTACATCTATCCTATGGAAATATTTGCACATATGCACAAAGATGTACATAAAGGACGTTCATTACATCCCTTTGTAAAAGCAAAAACACGGGAAGTAGTTATAGGGTAAATTAATAGGTAAATAAACAATGACACATCCATAATATGGCACATACTAAGCTGCCAGTAGAATAAAATAGAACTATACGTATTAAGATCATTCTCTAAGATAAATGCTAAGTAAAACAGAGGGAAAATGAAGTGTCAGTGGTAGTTTAAATTTTAAAATAGAAAATGAAATTGGCCGGGCACAGCGGCTCACACTGTAATCCCGGAACTTTGGGAGGCCGAGGCGGGTGGATCACGAAGTCAGGAGTTTGAGATCAGCCTGATCAACATGGTAAAATCCCATCTCTACTAAAAATACAAAAATAAGCAGAGCATGGTGGCACACGCCTGTAATCCCAGCTACTCGGGAGGCTGAGGCAGGAGAAGTACTTGAACCCGGGAGGTGGAGGTTGCAGTGAGCTGAAAACATGCCACTGCACTCCAGCCTGGGTGACAGAGTGAGACTCCATCTCAACGTTTCCACAAAAAAAAAAAAAAAGAAAATGAAATTCTACGTATATATAAATGCAAAGAACAATCCAGGAGGATCCTCAGACAGGGTAAGTTTACATAACACAAACAAGAAGAAAAATCAGATATTTTGTAATTATGGATTTCCTGAAAGGAAAAAAGTTATCTTATAGTCTAATTATTTTTCTACTGTACTTCAATGACTCAGTTTTATGAATGAACAGCAAAAGCAGGTCAGGTACCAATTAATAGGGGCCCCTACTGGTAAGTGAATGGGATTGAGGTCAGGTATATGAAGGAGAAGTTTCAATACTCTATAATTTCTCAGTAAGCAGGATCCCGCCTCCCCCACTTCCTGTCTACATCTTTCTTGCTACCTGAGAGTACTACGAAGGGCTTCTGTAAGTAATAAAGTAAATAACAGTCCATATTTTTTCAATCGGAGTCCTGAGGTTAAACATACCTCACAGTTTTAGTAAAGTCAAGCATAGGAGGAGGAAAAAGAGGCTGATTACCTCAACACTAAGAAAGAAGATGATAACGATCCATTGTGTACAGTAAATTTCAATAGCATCCTAATCTCCATTCAGCCCTCCTCACCCTATCCCAAAATGTATAACAGCAAAGTTTTATGGATGGAATTGACCTCATCACCAAGACTACAGGTGAAATCCAAGTGTCTTAAGGCCAATAGGAAAATCCAATTCCCCTTGCTATACAACTGATTCAAGGATAGGAGCTATGATCCAGGTCTCAGCTCTCTAACCTCCATCTCCTGGCCATAATTATTGGTTCCAAGGCAGTTCAAGTGCAACAAAGCTCAGGACTCTCCTTCTCTGGTGAGGGAAAAGGTGCTTTTGCTCTTGTTAGATGTAGTCATGGTTGGTGCAAGTAGCCATCTTACAAGCATACAAGAAACCACCCTGAAGGTGGTTTCATAGAAGAGGGCCAAGAATAAGGCCAAAAATTGGTAGATCCCTGAGTGAACTTGCCTGAAGTCCACTCTACCTCAGATGTCTCCATTAAATAGACCAATAAATAACCTTTTATTGCTAAAGTCAGTTTGACTTTGGTTTTTCCATTATTTGCAACTGAAGCCACCCTTGTTGACAGGATGGGATAATTAAAATGTAATACCACTTCTTGATCTGATTTTTTGAAGACTATATAGAATTCCGTTTTCTTTATCTATTGTAATTTATTTAACAATTCCCTATTGATGACAATTAGCTTGCTTGTGAATTTCACCAAAAATAATGTTCAATGAATACCCTTGTGGATATGTGGGTATTGTTAGGCATTCCTATTATTGCTATAGGATAGATTCCTAGATAAGAAATTACTAGGTCATAGAGTACTTCTCTGCTTACCTTCTCACCAATAAATTATTCACAATAGTATGCTAACCCCAAAAGGTAAAACTAGACAAAGCAGCAGCCCACACAGAAAGCCAAGAGAAACCTCCACAGTAGCAGGGTTAAACTAAACCACTGGTGAAGGATTTCAATCTGACAACTATGAAAAGGCGCTTTAAGGCACCTACTACTCCTACAAGAAGAGTCTGATCAAAGAATAGAAGTCCATGAAGGATTGATTATTAGTTACAATATAACCACATGTAACTCAACACCTAACTTTGTGGTGTTAGATATAAATCAAATTGATGGTATTTGAGTTGAGTGTTAATGGACCACCATCATTAGCCATTGATATCTACATCCTAACCTTTCCCCACTCCTTGTCTAGTAGATCACAATCTTTGATGTATAATATCCAAGGGAGATAGTGCCTCCCAGTCTTCTGACCAGCTCTCCTCCAGTGATCTCATCTGTATCCTGCTCCACCTATTTATTCCTACAAAGATACTATGTTATTACCAACGACTAAATCCTTCCATAATCTCAATTCCATATATCCCACTCTCCAACCAACACCTTCTGTTTTTCAAGTTCATTCCCTCTAGAAACTCAATTCCAACAATCTTTTGACCTAACTGGGACCTTTAAGGGTCCTGCTACCACATCATTGTATCATTGTCCTCACCCACTTGGGCAGTCCTTAACTCTCTTCTCAACCAGTTTAAATTCCAAGTTAATAGCTACTTCCTTGCATACTCCCTCAAATTCATTGCCCTTCTGGCTTTATCACTATCTCCTGGCAAAACTCTAATTCTGAATAAAAAAGAACTCTTTACCTACTCTGCCTGTACCTATGCAGCTGAATGAATGCAGCAGGTGAAAAACACAACCATTTTGACTGGTCTCACCTTAAATTTGTGACCACCAGCCCCAGGTGGACCCTTAGTGCTTCCTAGCAATCCTACAACTTTTCCCTAATCTATTTACTATCCTCCCCTCCTAAGACTATTTTATACCTTCTCCTCTCCACTTAAAACTTCATATCTCCTCCACCGATCATCACTCTTAGCTGATGATCTTGCTTCTGGTTTCATTAGAACCAATCAAAAATGAATTTCCACAAGCTCTTACCCTGAAATCTATTCACGTAATTATATCTGTACCCACATACTCTACTGTGGTGGTTAATTTTATGTGTCAATTTGAGTGGGCCATGGGGTGCCCAGATATTTGGTTAAACATTATTCTGGGTGTGTCTGTTAGGGTGTTTCTAGGTGAGACTAACATTTTATTCAGTAGACTGAGTAAAGCAGATTGCCCTCCCTAATGTGGGTGGGCCTTCGATTTGTTGAAGGCCTGAATAAATAAAAAGGCTAAGTATGGGTAGATTTGCTCCCTCTGCCTGTCTTTGAGCTACGACATTGGTCTTCTCCTGCCTTCAGATTGGACTCAGACTGGAACTTACACCATAGGCTCCCTGGTTCTCAGACCTTCACAATTGGACTGGAATTATACCATTAGCTCCCGTGGGTATATCTCCTGGCAGATCTTAAGACTTTTATAATCTCTTTATAGATACAGAGACAGAGATACAGATAGAGATGGACACAGAGATATAAAGATCTCCTATTGGTTCTGTTTCTCAGGAGAACCCTAATATATCTACCTTTTCTTATGCAACTATGGATGAACTATCTGTACTCCTACATCCAACCTCTCCATGTGTGCAAACCTCTCATCTACTCAAAGACATCTACTCAAAGAAATTTTCCCATCTCCTATATCATCAACTTTTTCCTCTCTACTAGTCTGCCAGAAAAGACCCATCAACATACATGTAATTTTTCCCAACCAAAAAAAAAGAAAAAAGAAAAAAAAAACTCAACTTTTGGCTAACTGCTCCATTATTATTCTCCCTGTTGTAGGAAAACTACTCAAAAGAGTCATCTACACTAGCATCTCTGTTTCCACTCCTTTAATCCTCTCCTAAACCCACTGTAACCACTCCGCTCCACTAAAAGGGCTCATGTCAAGGTTTCTAATGACTTTTATGTTGTCAAATCCTATAGCCAATTCTCAACTGTCACCTGAGTCAATGCACCAGCAGTAAGTGACACAATTAATCACCCATCTTCTTGAAATACTTTACCAGGCTTCTGTGATAATTCTTGAGTCTCCATCTATATCAGTAACAACCCCTTTTCCGTATACTCTGCTTGCTGCTCCTTCTTACCTCCCTAATCTCTAAACATCACAGCATTCCAGGATACAAGTCACAGACCTGTTCTCTTCTCCCTCTGCACTCACTCCCTTAGAGAGCACAGTGAGTCTGCTGGCTTTTAAATTAGCTGTTATATACTAATGACTTCCAAAGTTATATAAATAGCCTAGACCATTCCTCTTAACTTCAAACTTTGATAGCCAATTATTTACTGGATATTTGAATCTCTAATTGGCATATTCCACTCAACAGATACAAAGTTCCCCCAAACTGCTCCTTTTGTATATTTCCCATCTTAGTAAGTCACCTACATCTTTCTGGTTGCTCATGCCAAAAGCCTTGGATTCATCCTGACTCATCTCGTCCTTTCACATTCTGCATCTAATCTGTCAGCAAATACTGTTGGTTCTATCTTCAAAACAAAGCCAGAATTCTGCCTCCTCTCACCACTTCTGCTGCTACAACGCTGGTTCAAGCCATATTACCTTTTACCTGCTTTTCCCTATGGTCTATGCTCAAAACAGCAGCAGTGATTCCATTACAAGATAACTCAATTTAAAGGACTGTATAACATGAGCTACTGAAATTTACCCCAGAAAGGCAAGGGTAGTTCAATATAAGAAAATTAATCAATATAACACATTACATTAAGATAAGGGAGGCGAAATATCACATGATCATCTCAATTGACACAGAAAAGGCATTTGACAAAATCCAACATCCTTTCATGATAAAAACTCAGAAAACTAGGAATAAAAGCGTATTTCCTCAACATGATAAAAAGCATTTATGAAAACCCACAGCTAACACCATACTTAATGGTAAAAGACTGAAAGCTTTCCACCTAAGATAGGAAGCAAGACAAAGATACCCACTCTCACCACTGCTTTTCAACATCATATTGAAGTTCTAGCCAAAGAAATTAGACATGGAAAAGAAATAAAAAGCAACCATAATGGACAGGAAGAAGTAAAATTATCTCTATATACAGATGACATAATCCCATATAAAAATCTCAAAGAAAGCTACTAGATCTAATAAGTAAATTCAACAAAGTTTCAGAGTACAACATCAACACTGAAATATCAGCTGTTGTTATAGACCAGAAATGAACAATCTGAAAGGAAAGTAAGAAAGTAACTGCATTTACAATAGCAGCTAAAAGAATAAAATACCAAGGAATAAATTTAACCAAGGAGGTGAAAAACGTGTACTCTGAAAACTACAGAACACTGCTGAAAGAAATTAAAGAAAACACCAGGCCAGGTGCGGTGGCTCAAGCCTGTAATCCCAGCACTTTGGGAGGCCGAGACGGGCGGATCACGAGGTCAGGTGATCGAGACCATCCTGGCTAACATGGTGAAACCCCGTCTCTACTAAAAATACAAAAAAACTAGCCAGACGACGTGGCGGGCGCCTGTAGTCCCAGCTACTTGGGAGGCTGAGGCAGGAGAATGGCGTGAACCTGGGAGGCGGAGCTTGCAGTGAGCTGAGATCCGGCCACTGCACTCCAGCCTGGGTGGCAGAGCGAGACTCCGTCTCAAAAAAAAAAAAAAAAAAAAAGAAAACACCAATAACTGGAAAGATATCTCATGTTCATGCATAGAAAGACTTGATATTGTTAAGATGTCAATACTACCCAAAGTTACCTACAGATTCAACGCAATCCCTATCAAAAGGCTTTTCTGCAGAAATGGAAAAGGTGATCCTCAAATTCAGAATTGCAAGGGATCCCAAATAGCCAATATAATCTTGAAAAAGAAGAATAAACTTGGAGGACTCATATTTCCTAATTTCTAAACTTACTACAAAGCTACAGTAATCAAAACAGTGTGGTAGAGGCATAAAGACAGAAATATAAATAAAATAGAATAGAATTGAGATTCCAGAAGTAAATCCATACATTTCTGACCAATTGATTTTTGACAAGAGTGCCAAGTCCATTCAGTGGGGAAAGAATACTCTTCAACAGGTGGTGCTGGGACAACTGGATATTCATATGCAAAAGAGTGAAGTTGGACCCCTACCTCACACCATATACAAAAATAACTTAAAAAGTTTCAAAATAATATATACGAATTAACTCAAAACGCCAATAGAAAAACTAAAACTATAAAACTATTAAAAGAAAACATAGCAGAAAATCTTCATGGCCTTGGATTTGAGAATTAGGTACAACACCAAAAGCATAGGCAACAAAAGAAAAAATAGATAAACTGGACTCTATACAAATGTAAAAGTGAATCAAAGAACAACATCAAAAAGTGAAGAAAACCCACAAAATGGGAGAATTTGCAAATCTTATGTCCAATAAGGGTTTAATATTCAGAATATATAAAGATCTCCTACAATTCAAAAGAAAAATAAAACTCAAATAAAAAATGGGCAAAGGACTTAATAGACAGTTCCCCAAAGAAGATATATAATGGCCAATAAGCACATTAAAAGATGCTCAACATCATTAGTCATTAAAGAAATACAAAACAAAACCACACTAAGATAACACTTCCCACCACCTACCAGGATAGCTATAATTTTTAAAAAAGGAAATTAATTTTTGGTAAGTATACGGAGAACTGGAACACTTGTACACTGCTCCCATGGAAAACCAGTTTTAGCAGTTCCTTAAAAAGCTAAACCAAAAGCTTACCACATGACCCACCAGGTCCACTCGTAGGATATTCCCAAAAGAATTGAAAACAGCAACTCAAACAGATTCTTGTACACCAATGTTAATAACAGCATTATTCACAACAGCCAAAAGGTGGAAACAACCTAAGTGTCCATCAACATATGAATAAACAAATATGGCATATATATAATATAAACAGTGGAATATTATTCAGTCATAAAAAGAAATCGAGTTCTGATACATGCCACAACATGGGTGGACCCTGAAAACATTATCCTTACAAAAGACCCTGAATAGTCAAAGTAATCTTGAGCTAAAAGAACAAAGCTAGAGGTATCACACTACCTGACTTCAAAATATACTAAACTGTAGCAATCAAAACAGCACAGTACTGGCATAAAGAGACACACAGATAATAAAACAGAATAGAAACCCAAGAAATAAAACCACACATTTATGGCCAACTGATTTTTGACAAAAGAGCCAAGAACCCACAATGGGGAAAGGTCAGGCTCTTCAATAAATGGTGTTGGGAAAACTGAATAACTATATGCAAAAGAATGAAAGTAGTCAATCTCTCACCACATATAGAATCAACTCAAAATGGACTAACGGCTTAAATGTAAGACCTAAAACCATGAAACCACTTGAAGAAAACACAGGAAAAAAGCTCCCTAACATTGGTCAGGGCTAGCGGTTCCCAACCCTTGGGCCACAGATCAGTACCAGTCCGTGGCCTGTTAGGAACCAGGCCACAAAGCACTAGGTGCTCACCTAGTGAGCAGGAAGCAGCAGGCAAGCATGCGAAGCTTCATTTTTATTTACAGCTCCTCCCCATTCCTGAGCTCCACCTCTTGTCACATCAGCAGTGGCATTAGAGTCTCATAAGAGCGCAAACCCTAATGTGAATTGCACATGCAAGGGATCTAGGTTGTACGCCCCTTAGGAGAACCTAAGGCCTTATAATCTGTCACTGTCTCCCATAACTCCCAGATAGGACCCTCAAGTTTCAGGAAAACAAGCTCAGGGCTCCCACTGATTCTACGTTACAGTGAATTGCATAATTATTTCATTATATATTACAATGTAATAATAATAGAAACAAAGTGCACAATAAATGGAATGCACTTGAATCATCTTGAAACCATCCCCTCCCTCCTGTCGATGGAAAAATTGTCTTTCATGAAACCAGTCCTTGGTACCAAAAAGGTTGGGGACCGCTGATCTGGGCAATGATTTTTTGGATATGACCTCAAAAGCAAAGGCAACAAAAGCAAAAGCAGACAAAGGAATTACATCAAAATAAAATGCTTCTCTGCATAGCAAATTCAACGGAGTGAAGACAGAATCTACAGAATCGGATAAAATATTTGCAAGCTATACATCTGATAAGAGGTTAATTTCCAAAATGTTTAAGGATGTCAAACAACTCAATAGCAAAAAAAAAAAGATTTAAAAAATGAGCAAAAGACCTGAATAGAAATTTCTCAAAAGGAGATATACAAATAACCAACAGGTATATTAAACATTGCTCATCAATAACCATCATGGAAATGTAAATCAAAATCACAATGAGATATCACCTCACACCTGTTAGAATGGCTATTACCAAAAAGACAAAAGATAAGTGTTGGCGAGGATGTGGAGAAAAGGGAACTCCTTCCTCACTGTTGGTAGGAATGTAAATTACTATCATTATGGAAATAACTCAAAATATTAAACGTAGAACTACAAGCGAATCCAGCAAATCCACTAGAGGGTATATATGCAAGGCAAATGAAATCAGTATGTCAAAGAGCTATCTGCACTTCCATGTTTCCCGCAGCACTATTCAACAACAGCCAGGATATGGAATCACGCTAACTGTCCAACAACAGATGAGTGGATAAAGAAAATGTGATATACATCAACAATGGAATATTATTAAGCCATAATAAAGAATGAAATCCTGTCATTTGCAGCAACATGAATGGAACTGGAGGACATTCTGTTAAGTGAAATAAGCCAGGCACGGAAAGACAAATATTGCATGTTCTCACTTATATGTGGGAGCTAAAAAATTTGATATCACCGAGGTAGTAAGTAGAATGGTGATTACCAGAGGCCGGGATGGGTGGGTGGCGGGAATGAAGAGAGGTTGTTAATGAATACAAAAATACAGTTAGATAGAAGGAATGTTATAGGGTTTGATAGCTATATAGAGACAAAAAATAGGTAAGGATTGCCTAGGAAAGCAGGTGGGATTGAGTACTAATGGTTATGGAGTTTCTCTTTTGGGTGATGAAAAAGTCCTAAAGGTGAGAGTGATAAAGGCTGTACAACTCTGAAGAAAAACTAAAAACCATTGTATTGTACACTTTAAATGGGTGAACCGTATGCTATATTAATTCTATCCCAATAAAGCTGTTTAAAAAAAAAAAAAGAATGCTAAGTGGAATTTGCCAGATACAAAAAAGACAAATATTATATGATTCCACTTATGTAGAATATCTAGAATAGGCAAATTTGTAGAGGAAGAATGTACATTTGAAGTCACTAAGGGCTCGGTGGATGAGGCAATGGGGAGTTATTGCTTAAAAGTTATAGTTTCTGTTTGAAGTCATTAAAGTCTTGGAAATAGTGGTGGTGATGATTTCACAACACAATGAGTGTAATTAATGTCACTAAACTGAACACCTAAAAATGGTTAATATGGCAAATTTTATGATATCTTACCACAATTCTTTAGAAACATAATTCAAATCACGTTTCCCTAACAACTCTCCAACAGCTTCCCATTTCCCTCAGAATGAAAGCCCAAATTTTCAATATAGCCCATAAAGTCCTACATATTCTGGCCCCCTTCCCTTTCTGGCCTGACCTCTGACCTCCTCTTCGCTGAGCTCCAGCTCACTAGGCCTCTTAAGTTGCTCTCTGAATATAAAGAGGAAGGTTCCCCCAGGGCCTTTGCACTTTCTTCTCCTCCAGAGAGCCTCAAGGTAAGTTCTCTCACTTCCTTGAGCTCTGGACTCAAAAATTCCCTTCTCAGTGTGGTCTTCCCTGACCACTTATTGTAAAACTGCAGCTCCCTACAGCCCTCCACCCCCAACACACACACACACACTATTCATCCCCCTTTCCTTTTTAATTTCCATTTTCACCTTATGTCACCCTATACATTTTATTTTTTGCCTGTCTCTTTCCACTAAAATGTAAGCTCCAAAAGGAGAGAGATGTTTGTCTATTCTGTTCATTGTTGGTATCTCTAGTGCCTAGAGCAGTCCTTAATAAACATTTGTTGGATTAATAAAGGGAGACCACTGTGGGTAAAAAAAAGTAGAAAATAAAATTTTAGCTGAAGAATGGAAGCCCCTTTAAATTATCAGGCCCAGAGAGGCATTAGAATGAAAAAACAGTCCCATCTCACTCCCTGCTTGAGCTGGATAATTATCTCTTAAAGCCCACCTGCTATGTGTGCTCTAGACTGGTACAAAGTAGCCATAAAATGTCATATACTGGACACGATAACTCATACCCTATGAGTTACAGTGTACAGCCAATCACTAAGCAATGGTATCTCTGTAAACCAATAACAATTCCTGACCAACTTTGTCTCAGCCCACTCCTTCCCTTCGCCTTTAAAAATCTGCTTGTAACCAAGGCTGAAGGAGCACTCCCCAAGGCAACTGGGAAATGAGTCCTGGGCAACTGCCCTCATTTTGGCTAAAGTAAACACTTTAAATTAAAATTTTGTGCCCCGGCCTCTTCCTTTTAGGTCGACACCACTATTCAATGACATCAAGATCTGAACTGTCCTACTTATCCCAATCTTCCACCCCTAAAAAGAAATGTACCAAACCATAAAAAGCCTGAAGTACTCCGACTTACAGACTCCTGTATTAGCATCCTAAGAATTATATCACCCTCTTCAATAGGGAGTAGTATTTTTCACATCAAACCTAGCCGGAGAACAACTCACATTCAACCAGGAAAAAAAAGAAAATCCATTAAGGACTGAGCGATTTGAACTCAAAAATATCCATCATCACTTGCTAAATCATAGACAGCAGGTTATTTCCCTCGACTTTACTGTGCAGACCTGGAGTGGCTCAATTTCTGCCATAAGGCCGTACTGGAAAGACAGCAACCTAAGCGCGCAGGGTAAACATCAGGCTGGGGCCGGGAGTGGCGGGGAAGCACTTTTTGAATGGCGGAAGCTCCCACAGACGCCTTTCCTGGCTGCTCCCGAGGGGAAAGGGAAAGGTAGAATGTCTGTTTTTCCCGGAATCTCCCAAACACAGCCCAGGGGCCTGCTCTGCGGGCCTAAGCACCTCCACGTGTCTCAGAAGCCTAGCACGATAGATACCCGGGGCACGGAGCTGGGAAAACGGAAATGGGAGGACACTTTACCCTGAGAAGATAAAGTCCAACAGGTCTTCTCCTTCAGCCGGATGACTGTGGAGCGCCACCACAAGCAGGGCCTTCCCAGCTACCAGGCATCCAGGCATCCAGGCTAGACACCATATCAGCAAACTTCATTCCCGCGCTGCAGAGTACAAGCCGGCGCGTCCCCGGCGCACACAGTACACATCAGCTCGGGTAGACCGACCCGACCCGCCCTGGCTCCAGCCTCGTCCCCGCCCCCGCTCCTGCCCCACCCCTTTCCCCGCCCCCGGCCCGGCTAGCCTTTCGAGCGGCGCTGCAGCCCTCCCACCACAGCCCATCCAGCCCCGCCCAGCGCGCCGCGGTACGCATGCGCGGAGGCCCTCGCTGCCGCTGAGCTCCTCGGGAAGTGTAGTCTCCTTGCAGGTACCGCTGGGCCGCCAGAGTCCCGCATCCCGGTGGAATCCGGAGAAGTGAGAACACTCCCTCTACCTGGTTCTCATTCGCACCTCTTCACACCTGTCCAGTCCCCTCGCACTCCCGTTGCACCCCACGCGCCGGGCTTCCGTCAGGGCGTAAACTAAGGAAGAGCAGAGACCCCCTCTTCCCCTCAGCCCGCTGTGCCGGGGGAGGCGGGGTCCACTGCCCGCCCCCCGCCGTCGCTCTCCCCGCCTCCCCTCCCCT